>NC_012873.2:34774976-34958096 GCF_000003195.3 Sorghum bicolor
TTTCTTTTATTCAAAATCCTGATTTTTGGCTTTCTTGCAAAAATCATATCTCCTGTTTCTGAGATCCAAAAATTGTGAAACAAATTTTGTGTTGTTTCTTGAGATGGCTAGTATTTAATAAAAATATAAAATGAATCATGTTTTCTGAGAAATTATTTATTAAGGATTTAATCTTGTTATTCATGGATAAATGCATATCTCTGGTTTTGCTGATTAGTTTGCTCTGAAAATTTTATGGTGGCCTTTGCATGGCATTAGAGTGCTCTGATAATTATTTCATGATTTTTGGAGCACTGCAGTTGTGATATGTAATTTGTGTTTGAAATATGGCTTGTTTCTTTAATTAAATCATATAAAATAATTGGTGCTTATGCTGGTGTTCTACTTTGGTAGTAAACTTGTTTATGGCATTCCTAAGATATAAATAATCTGAAATCTGTTGTTTGACACCATATGAGTCATGTCTATGAATTTATGAAATAAATGCCTTGATACATGTCAAATGCGTATCTTTAAATTGGCATGTGCAATGATCCTGAAATTTTTATGGTGTTGATCTGATGTTATACTTGTGCCTCTGTAATTTTTGTAGATTTTTCTGAGCACTTTAACTAATATCTTGTAAATATGCCTTACTTAAAATTAATTAATAAATGCCTTGTTAAGTAATTGTTTTGGGGTTTTCAACTGATGATCTGGTGACCTTGTAATATGTTTGTGCCCATGAGTCTTATGGTTGGCTTAGTTTGTGTTTTGATCATGTCATTAAATAATTAACTATAGGGTTAAATGCTGTCTGGACAGCAAGTGAATAATTTAACTTTGCTTAATGATAATTTGACTTTCTGTGAAACTTGTATAAAACAAAGTTGTTCTAAACTTGTTGAACTAACTGTGGTTCAAATTTGAGGTCATTTGGCCAAGTAGTTTAAAAGTTATAGCTGTTCCAAGTTAGGTTCCAGAAATAGGGGTTCTCTGTTTTTCTGGAACAGAACCTGGAACTTTGTTAAAATGACTAGTTTAATGTTTGAATCTTGCTGTCATGTTTAAAGATGAGTTGTAGAAAATTTCCTAAGCTTTCCAGAATGTCCTTACTCATGTTTGTTGGACCTGTCTATCGATACTTATGATTTATTTACTGAGCATACTTGTTTTATGTTGCTTGCTGCTTTAGTGCCATGATAGGTTTTGACTTATGTTAACTTGTTTATTCTGGTGAATTAGTATAACTCTTGTTCCGTAAATGAGTGTCCAGTGAGTTGCTTGTGCTATTAAGCATTCATCTGTAGCATGTGCACCTTCTCATTCATCGAGCATGCAATAGGTGCACCGGACGTGGCAGTTTCCTTCGAGCTCCAAGCGAACCCCGAAGGCCAGGAAGGCAGCCAGGAGGTGGAGGTCCAGCAAGTCGGACTCGAGGAGCCCGAAGAAGAAGTTGAGTGCCCAAGTCACGAGCCGGCATCGTTCGTGAAAGGCAAGCCCCGGAGCATCTTAAGCCTCCTCTATTTTCGAAAGTTTACCTAATACGTTATATCTATTGATGCATTACGTATAGGAGTTGTGATGAAACTGTTGCTGCATTCTACTCTATCCTTGTCCAGATAACTTACCCTCTCTGGTTGTAGAGTTAGGTTCGAGTAGCAGCTTAGCTATGCTTTAATCGGTAGAAGTCGGGTGATATCCTGTCATCCGCGCGATATAGGGTTGTGTCGGGTCGCGATGGTCTATATGTGCTATCGTGGATGGAACCTGGTTAATTTGACTTAAGCCGGGCGGAGTTTTGCAAGTGTGTAGTAACTCCGTCTGTGGCAGCTAAGGACCGATCGTTGTACGTCCTCTTGTCATGTTGAACGCATGCCTGACACTTAGTTGGCCGGATAACTCGTTCCGACCGCGAAGCCGAGTAGTATGACTCAGGCCGGAAGACCGGCAAGTATAAAGTGCGCACTACCGGAGGAAGTGCGGTGTGCGGGGGACCATTGGCGTAAGTCCAAAGGCAGGTGAGTTAAAATTCCTGACCTCCCTGGCAGAGTGGTAGCCCTGGGAGTGCGGCGCTGATCGGAGCCGCGATTTCTGAGTCGTACCAAAGGTGACCCTTTGGCTCTCCGGCAGGGGATGCTTGGGTGAGTGCTAGGAATAAACCTCCAGCTGGATAGGAATTCGATTCGAATCGCCGTCTCTCCCGGTTAGTGAGAACTTGACAGAGCAGCGGCAAACGTAGCATTCACTAATGAACTTGGTTCATGATAATGATGATAGCAAGAAGAACATATGATGAAATTTGATATGGTTACTATTGTTTGTAATAATCAAATGATGTGTTGTAGTACAGGTGCTAATCTAGTGGTAGGCTGATGATAAATAAATTTGATGCTCTTAAAATGATTTAGTTGTAAGTTAAGCTTTTGGCAAAAAGGTGAGTCAACCAGCTCCACTTAAAAATTCAGCCTTGCATGATCCTTGGTGTCTTTTATGTTTTCCTAGACGGGTAAGTCTAGCTGAGTACATCCTCGTACTCAGGGTTTATTCCCACCTGTTGCAGATGATATCTTCTATGACGGTTTCTGCAAGACCTGTCTCCATCCCGCTGGGGATGAGGACTAACCGTTGGGCACGGTTCTCTAATCTCTCGTCTATGATGCTTTTGGAAGGATGACCTAGACTCTGGCAGTAACAAACTTGTGAACTGAACTTAGAACAAGTGTGTGTACCTATTTTGCTTCCGCTATTTCGAACATGTGTTGTAATAACTTAATACTCCGATGTGGTGCCGCTTCGACGGCAATGAATGACTATGTAACAATCGTTGTGTTTATGTTGAACTATTACGATCTTGGTTTGTTGCGAGTTGGTTTGAAGTCCTTCGTGATTTCGATTGACTACCGGGATTATATGGGCTCAAGTCTAGAAACTTGATTGCTTGACGATCGTTTCTGCACTTGAACTCTTATAATTTGGTCGGTTCTGTGACAGCTGGCATCGGAGCAGGTTCAGCATTATAAATGCAGCGTTTGTGTATTTAAAACAAAAGAATTTTTAAATAAAATGGTGTTAAACAAATAACTAAGTTCTGCCAGTGGTCGAATCTTCCTTGCCCATATAAGGACTCTAGGTGGCTATTTAAGTACTAACTTGGGGGGGTTTTATTTATGCATCTTCGGCAGTACTCAGGTATGGATGTGTGATGACCGCACTATGCTACCCTGTGGTCTAATGGTGGAGGTAGCCTTCATATGTGAATTAGCCACATATGTCGCTAGATTTAAATTATGCAACGTCGCACCTACGCTCAGGTAAGTGTGAGCTGTGAGAGCATGATCGTCCAAACGGCGGTCTAGGGGAGTGTTCGCGGTGGTTTTCTGGAGTGGTTACATGTCGAAACCATGGAACCACGAAAGAAACTTAATTGGGGAGTATTTAAATTCTCGGGTAGTGGTGGTGTCATTGTTGGGGCATGTTGGGCATGTCCAAGCAATGTGCACTTAGTTTACTGCTTCCTTGAGTGATATTGGGAACTGTTGGGCTGAAATGAAGTTTCTGCAGGTACTCTAACAGCGCACGTGTAAACCGATAGTTACCGTATCGAGAGACGAATGTATGCCACCGTATATCCGTTAGAATATTAATTTCCTAAGTTTGTAAGGACGTACGGTTCGTGCATGCATCATGTCGCATTCTTACATACATTCTGTCCGCTTCTTCCCTTACAATTTCGTCCCTTTTTAAATAATTAAAATGTTGCTTCAGCTGATCCTCTTTTACCCATGGCATTCCTATTCCTTTCCACAGATGGACGCACCCGCTTCGCCTCGTCCCAGTGACACTTTCTTGCACGAGTTTGGCACTCCTACCCTGCTCTGGAGAGTGTTATGGACTGTTGGGTATACTGAGCCACCTCAGTATTCTTGGTGGGAGATGGAGAGCACAGGAGGGATCCAGTGGTTTGCTGTGCAGGGAGTTGTCCCTCCACATGGGGACAAGCCTGCATGGACGGGCTGGACGTGCAGCTCAGATGGGCAGACTCCTTGGGAGGCAGCTCAGGTTGCAGCCCAGACTATCCTGCTCGACATCTGTCAGAGGTGTGGTGACGAGCTGACAGGAGGACCAGCGGCCTCCATTCCTAGTGCTGACCCAGCAGCCGCGGAGTGGAAACAGGCTGATGGTTGTGCTTTGGTTCGAGGCAGAGGAGAGAGAGAGCTGAGAGCTCTAGTCCTGCTATGAGTGCTATGATGGCTGTACTCAAGCTGATCAGTCAGCGAGAGGGCACCTATGCACAGGTGATGGTGGCTGTTCACAGGGCTCAGGAGATGCAGCGGAAGGCTGAAAAGCGTGCTCGCAAGTTTCGCAAGCAAGCTAGACTCCTGGAGCAAACCCAGAAGGACCGCAATGACTGGGAGGACATAGCGGAGTACCGTAGACAGCAGTGGGTGAAGGCCATCAGAGAGAGAGATCATAAGCAGGATCAGATGAGCCAGTTAGCTCGAGAGAGGGAGACTTTGCAGGAGCGCTTGGTGCAGCTCACCCGTGAGAGGGATACTGCACTCCGCGTGTCGGAGAACAGGCGCCGAGCATGGGAGATGCACCGAGTTCAGTCGCTTGAGCGGGAGAACTATCTACAGGGTCAGATTGAGGCTGGTTTTGTGGAGATTCACCGTCTCAACAACTTGCTACACCCTATTCCTCGCCCTATACCCGTGTATCCAGAGGTGGGACCTCAGGTGATTGTGGCCGATGATGATGGTATGGAGGTTGATGGACCAGTAGCGGCTGCACCACCTTTACACGAGGACGTAGAGGATGAGGAGCTTGAGCCGGTTAGCGACGAGGATGGAGAGGCGATCTTTGACGCTGACTCGGACGGCGAGCCTGGAGTGTAGGGAGTAGTGAGTAGTTGTTGCCAGGATCTTTTGTTGTATGCCAGTCGCGGTGTTGCTTTTGTAACCATGTTGTAATCCGAAACTTTGACCTTGACTCATGGCATGTACTGAAAGGGTGTAATAACTTCATGGACCCTATGTGCAGTCTTTATGATCGTTATGTTATGCCGATGTTTTCCGTTGTGGTGCGTATTGCGGATATCTATGTCATGTGTTGGATTGGTGATGTTGTTTTGTGGAATGGAATTGTTGTGCCTTTCTGTAAAGCTATTCTCTCGAATACTTTCAGGCATGAATATAAGTTCTTCTACGGCAAATCTTGTCATCATCAATGCTCACTGACTGTGTCTTTTCAGATGTCTCGTGGCACCCGAGGTGCGGAACAGCGTGCAAACATGAATCCACCACCTCCTCCTCCACTACCAAATCCAGCTGAGCTGATGCAAATGATGGTGGAAAATCAGAGGATGCTCACTGAAACCATCAATCGGATGGCAAATCAGGGTGGCCGTAATGCACAGGAAGGGCCAGCTCCTAACCAGTACAGTAGCTTCAAGGACTTCATGGATACGAAGCCCCCACCTTTCAGAGAAGCTGAAGAACCCCTTCAAGCTGAAGAGTGGCTGAATACGGTGGAACAAAAGTTTCGCCTACTTCGGTTGACTGAAAGTTTGAAGGCAGAGTGGGTGAGAATAAACTAAGCGCCAAGGAAAATGATTTATCTTTTTCTGAAAATGATTTTTTGTGTAGTTTCTTAGTTAATTCATAGAAAAATAAATTGAATTCCAAAAATTCTAAACATTTTTGTATGGCCTCTCTGTGATGTGTACTGCCTAGAAAAATATGAAACATGAATTTTGAGTACTTTTTGTATGATATAAAATTATCTCTTTTAATTAATAAATGCAACTTCCATGAATTTTAGTAATTAAAATAAATATCCAAAAATTACAAAATTTGTTTTGCCATTGCTTTGTGATGTGACAAACCTTCATAAAAATTTTGTGCTCAATTGGACAAAGTTGATTTTATTCTTAATTTATGCCTTAATTAATTACTCAATCAAGTGATTAAACTTAATGATTTAGGGTTTCTATGACTTTGGGATTGATTGTGGACCTTGGGACATGATCATGATGATGTTCTCTAGCATTTTACATAATTAACTTTGTAACTAAGAATTGCTAATGATAATTAATGTAATTAACAAAATTCATTAGTGAATAATAACTTGATGTGACCCTAGATGTAAGTGCTAAGTTGGTTTTGTTGGCTTGCTACTATACCATGAAGGAAAGTTATACTCAATTTGTAACACCCTAAATTTTGCTTGTTTCGAAATAGATGTAAATTGATTTCATTTTGTATTTTTGTGTTCATGAAAATATAGGAAAAATAATATTTTTCTGTACAATAAAAATTTATCATAAGGCTTAGCAACATTATTGTGCATACATGTTGGTGCATATTTTTTTTTGTGATATTTGCTTGTTGCTATTTGTTTGTTGATAGTAAGAAAAATATTTGTCGGTGTTTTCCCCACGGGGGGTCACACCAATGAGTAAATTTGTATGCGTGCTCCCTTTCCTAGATGGTGATGCAAAAAGACACAAGAATTTATCCTGGTTCGGGCAAGAGAAGGCCCTACGTCCAGCGGGGGGGGGAGAGTTTGTATTATTTTGCACCTAAGTACTTGTACAGGGGTGAATACAAGCGTAGTGTGAGCGGGATGAAGTATGAGAGTTCTACCGTGTGTGGGTGAAGTGTTGCGTGATCATCAATCTATTTCCGGGCCCTTCCTTTTATAGCACCAAGGAGAGACCCAGGGTACATGTATGGGTGTTAGAGTAGGGGTCGATAGGAGCATGGCGCGCTGACCTACTCGAGGCCCCCGTACCGGCGTGGTCTCGAGCCGTCCTGTCTTAGTAGCCTGGTGATGATTACGTGTGCCCCTGCAGCCTGCTCTGCGCGCCGTCTTGGGCTGGTTCACCGGTCGCACTCCTGTACGATACGGCGGCAGATCCGGCAGAGTGGTTGCGGTGTTGTCAGTCGACGCCCAACTCGTCCCTAGGAAGGAACCAGGTCTGGTCGAGGGTCAGACCCCGTGCAAAGCCCTGATGTCCGGAGCGCTGACCTTGGTTGTCTCGAGGGGGTCCTGATTAGACGTTCCATCCCTATTTCCCGCGCCCTGACACGCCCTGGGTCGTTTGGTGGGGAAGGCTGCAAAAAGAACGACGGGACGGGTGCCTGTTCCCTATCACGCTTCCCGTGACCAGTGTGTTAGGTGGGGAAGTGTCAGGCGCATTAAATGCTCTGGCTCTCGTGCGCGCGTCAGGCGGCGGGCGGCGTCCTTGCGCTCGACGCCTCCCGGTTCGCGCGAACCCGTTTCCGTATTCGACGGTAGCTAGCGCTCGACCCCTGACTGATTCGCTCGACGCTGTTCCGTCTTCGAGGCTGCGGTCGTCGACGACCGCACACATGTATGACCAGAGCGTTGAGTTGAGGGCCTCGACCTTCGTACGGGTAATCTCGTTATGTGCATCGGTGAGGGTACCCCTTACTGATACCCTCGACAGTAGCCCCCGAGTCTCTATTCGAGCGCTAGCGCTCGAGTAGAGGCTTTGTGTTGCGATCAAATTTCCGTGGGGGCGCGCGAGCGACCCCGCGGGGGTAGCCCCCGAGCCCTTGGAGGAGTTTTTGACTCCTTCGAGGGTTATTTTACCTAATTCGCAGAAACGCTATCGACGCCAGTGGTGGAAGGTTCTGATTGGCTCGTTTTGCGCGGAGGTTTCGACGTACTCTCGATAGAGCGAGCGTCTTCCACCCCAGGTTGAGTTCCTAGCGGGTAGTCCAAGTGAGAACCTGTGCCCCTTTCGAGGGGGTCAGCTGTAGCCCGGAGGCGTCCTCATAAAGCAGGGTCGACGTGGTCGGGGATACTGGTCTCATTCGATAGAGTCCAGCGGCTCGACGCCTCCCGATGGGGGGATTCCTCTCGACTGTCTCGACCCCACCTTGGACATCGCCGGCGAGTCTTCGAGGCGGGCCTCGATTTTCGACTGCTCGCTGGGGATCCCTGACTCTGGTGCTCGAGATCGGCTGTCGAACCCTTTCGGTGGGCCAGCCATCGACCTCTCGAGACTCTCGTGGGCTCATCCCTTGGCTTACGAGGGAAGGAAAAGACCGTGGGCGGTTCGCCTTCTTGCCCGTTGGGTGCGCCTTTTTAGGTGGGAGACATTACGACACTGCGTTGGCGCGGAATTCGGGGCGCTCCACCTGTGAGGAGGGAAAGGACTGTTAGACGGCGCATTTACGGAGGGGAGTTACCTCTTTTATCGGATCTGCTCGTTGGTGGACAGCTGCCTATAAATGTGTCCTGGCATTGCCGCTGTTCTCCCTTCTGCCTCCCGTCTTCATTCTCGCCTCAGCCCTCTCGCTGCCTTAGTTCCCTTGCCATCCTGCGTGCGCGTGCCCCCCTCGAGTAGTAGCGGATCCGCCATCCTTCCGGCTAGGATGCCTGTGAGGCTTGTCGCCGCCGACGACTGGCGCTCGTCGTTGATGACGGAGCGCCGGCTGCAAGAGCTTGAGAGGGAGGGACTCCTGCGCCGCCGCACCTCGCTGTCGTCACCGGAGTGGATCGCGCCGCCGGCGGACCACAGGGAACCCAGGCCGCCCAAGGGCTATGTGGTTTCGTTCGCCAAGTTCCACCGCCACGGGCTGGGCGCTCCCCCGAGCCGCTTCATGCGGGCACTCTGCCACCACTACGGGGTGGAGCTCCAGCACTTCTCCCCAAACGCCATCACCGTCGCGGCGGTCTTCGCCGCGGTGTGTGAAGGCTATTTGGGGATGATGCCCCACTGGGAGCTGTGGCTCCACCTCTACAGGGGCGAGCTCTTCAACGCCCCCACCGGGACCACCGGCGTGAGGAAGCCTGTTCGGGTGGGTTGCCTCAACCTCGTGTTGAAGACCGGGAAGATGGAGAGGCCGCGTGAGTACATCTCGGTGGGACTGTCGACCAACCACGTCGGCTGGGATTCCCAGTGGTTCTACTTAAGGAACGACGACGACCTCCTGCCCGCCTACACCGGGCGTCTGATCACGGAGTGTCCGGAGAATTGGACGTACGGCATCGTCCAGGCTCATCAATCTCGGCTCGACCCCCTCCTCGATGTCATGAAGAAACTGCGCTCGGAGGGCTTGACCGCCGCCCTCGTCCTCTCGGCTGTCCATCACCGGAGAATTCTCCCGTTGATGTCTCGACCGAGGATGGACGAGATGGCTCCCGGCGCCTCGTCCCGGGACCTCGAGGCATGCCGGATGTCAAGCGAGGCTCCGGCGAACGACGAAGTCACGGCCCGGGTCACGGCCGCCATTGCTGGTGACTTCAAGCCGGAGCATGTTAACGGCTTCCCCATGAGGCCAGACGCAGGCTCGATCGATCTGGTATGTTTTCTTCTCGCGCGCGGCCTCGATTCTGGGTTCCTTTTCTTTCCTCTTTTCTAAGTCCACCTTTGTTCTGGCAGGGACGGATTGATGTTCGGTCCTCGAGGCCTTCAGTAAAGGAGGACGAGGTTGATCACGACGCGTGGCGCCGGTCCGCCGAGAAGTCAAAGTCCGCCAAGGACTCTAAGAAGAAAGGGGAGAAAAAGAAAAACCTCGATCGCCAAGCGTTAGAGGCGCGTCGGTCTAAATCCAGGCAGAGGGGGGAGCCTGAGGAAGAGTCCCCCAGCGACGATGATGGTGGAGATGATGACGAGGACAGCGATGACTCCGAGGGGATGGCGTCTCGCCTCGACCGCATCCTCGAGGGTCCGTCTCGAGGCGACGTCGACGCCCCGCAGATGGGGATACCAAAGGAGGGACCTGGCGGATCTCACCGCCCTCGTGCCGACATCCCTCCGGTGCCCTCGACTGGTCAGGTCGCCCCGCGCCCTCCCCCCGTGCCCAAGACGGGTGGCCATGCTAGGCCCCAGGCGACGGGGCCGCTGACTCGCGGTCGTGCCGCGGCCTCTGAGAAAGGAGACACTGGCCGCAGGAGCGTCAGTCCCGGTGCCCCCCAAGCGGAAGTTGCTAGGCCAAGGCCGACGCCTGCCCTCGAGGGGTCTGGGACCTTGACACGGGGTGGCCCGAGGCCCATCGCCCGGGGCACCGGCAGGCGAGCAGTCCTCCCCGTCGGGTAAGATCTTCAATGTTGTGACTTTTGTTCTGCGCCTCCTTGTTTACCAGTCTTTTAACGCTGGTTCTTTTTGTTTCAGATTAAAGCGGATGCTTGAACAAGCTCAGCCTTCGATGGCGAAGAGGCTCAAAGCGGGAGCAACCTCCAAGGAACCAGGTTTGTGGCTTACTTTTGGGACTTGTGACGTTCTTATGTTGGGCATTATAGTGACCGGTCTCTATTCCTTGTTGTACAGGCTCCTCTGACTCTCGTCCTTCGGCCGACGCTGAGAGCACCCTGCCTAGTCGCGAGCCTGCCCCGTCGTCACCGACGCGGGCCGAGGCGCCCCAGACCCAGGGGCAAGAGGGAGCCCCCGAGCCTCCCCGATTGGGGGTCGAGGCGGACCCCATTACCATCAGCGACACGTCTGGTGGCAACGAGACGTCGGGGGATGCCCATCCTATGGAGGAGGAGGCGTCAACCTCCCTCATCGCGGGACAGACTCCCTGGCCCGCTGGTCTTCGCGCCCTCGAGGAGCAGAAGAAGAAAGAGGAGGAGGATGAGGAGCGGGAGCGCGAGGCAACGCGGCAGCCGCAGGAGCAAGGCCGCGGGCAAGAGCCGCAGGAGCACGAGGAGCAACAACAGCAGCAGCAGCAACAGCAACAGCAGCAACAGCAACAGGCGGAGCAACAACAGCAGATGCTCGAGGTGGAGCAGCAGCAGCATCAGGGGGGCTAAGAAGAAGGACCGCTCGAGCCCCCGCCTCAAGATCTGCCTCAACCCATACCACTGGCGCCGCAAGAGCCCGGAGAGTAGGAAGAAGATTTGCCGGTGTACGGCCCTCCAACCCCAGCGTGGCTCCTTCCGGGGGCACCCGCCGCGATCCGAGCAGAGCCGGGGCGAGCGGACGGTGTGGTGGCGCTCGCCTGCATGATGCACACCCCCGCCGACCCCGAGTCCGAGATCAAGAGGACGATTTACGGCGTGGACGGGATCGCCCCAGGGTTCCTCCGGGAGCGTCGGGCGTGGGAGGACCACTTTCCCTCCGATGAGGACGAGATAGGGATGTCGGGGAGTAAGGACGGTACCTGGAAGATGGTGGATGACGACGGGCGGTTCCCGTGCCTTGTCGACCTGTTGTTGCGCCACGGGGGCTCCCTCGAGACCGTCGAGGACCTTATCCGTGGCGTCAAGGCGCGGGCTGACCGGGAGATGGAGCACTGGTGCCCCGATCGGATCCGCATCCGGGCTTCCACCGATCCGTTCGAGCCCAACATCTTCCTGGACGATAGGAAGGAGGTGGAGAAGTGGGAACACGTCGAGGAGCTCCGCCTTTGGATGAAGCATGTGGTGGGGCTTCTGTCGGACGTCATCAACAACGGACTTGGGACGGCCTACTTCGTGAGTATTTTTCGGTCCTTAGTTCTCATAGACCCTTTGGTTTCGTGTTCTAACTGTTCGACCCCCGGCTCGCAGGACATGAAAGAGACCTCCCGTATCCAGTTGAGCTTCATCCACGCCACAAGAGGAGGCTGGGAGCAGCTCCCCGTCCTCAAGGACCAACTCGTCGAGTCGCAAGAAAAGCTCCTTAAGGCCTATAAAGACCTCATAGCGCTCGAGGAGGAGAAGAAGGCGAGGGAGGCTGCCCTGGTTGAGGCTCGAGAGGCCTCAAGGAAGGCGGAGGAGGAGACGACGCTGCTGCGGGAGAGGGCTCTGACGGTCGAGGAGGCCGTATCCAAAGCCCGGGAGGAGGCCCTGTCCTACAAGAGCGTCATTGCAGACCTGGACAAGGAGAAGGGCCTTCTCAAGACCGACCTTCACTCCCTTCGAGAGTCCCTCCAAAAGATGAAGGTGGAGCACGTGAACGGCGAGATCGCCAGGAGCGCCGCGGAGGAAGCCAAGAGGAAGGCCCTCGAGGATCTTGAGGCGGAGCGGGCTCGATCCCGCAGGCTCTCTGTCGACGTCGAACGTCTGAAGGGAGAGCTGTTGGAGAAGAGTGGCGCCATTGCTCAGGCTGGCAAGGCGATCGAGGATCTCCGTGTCACCAATACTGAGCTGGTACGCTCCAACAGAGAGATTGAGAGGGCCAACACCAGATTGGTCGGCGAGAACACGGCCCTGGAGGAGAGTGTCCGCGGTACGTTTCCTTTGTCAGATTTCTTTTTCGAGGTGTTCTTGGTTTTTCCTAAAGCTTCTTGTATTGGCATTTATAGGGCTTAAGGACGAACTCTTGGCCGTCCAAGCCGAGGTCCGCAATGCTAAGGCCTAGCTCGAGGCGGAGGTCGCTTTGAACCGTCGAGTGCGAACGGCGGTGAGCGATCTCTCGACCTCCTGGGAGATCGAGCCTATGGATGAGTCGAAGGAGGACGCTCGAGGTGACGCACTGGTCGACCAGCTGTGCTACATAGGCGCGACGCTGCGAGATCGGGTGCGGGATGCCCTCCACATCGGGGTGAAGCGGGCAATAGCGGTTGTCTGCTCAGGCTTCTCCTACGACATGGAGGTGGTGTCCCACGACTTCGTCACCGACATCTCTAAGACCGACACGGAGAACGAAGAGAGGCTCCACTCCTTGATCGACGAAGCGGAGGTTCCTGGAGAGAGGCTGGCCAAGTTTTTTGAGCCTGAGGTGCTTCCTCCTGAGACTAGCTCGGGCATAGGCGAGGGTGGCGAGGATCGAGCTGAAGACTGAGGCCTGCGAGCCTGCTTAGGGTGCCTGGGGCCCCTTGTACAGTACTCTTATTAACTTGTTTTTTAAGTGATACAGTGTCTTTTAAGTGTTTATTAAATGTTTATCTGTCTTTCTGCTCGAGGCTCTTTTATTTCCCTTTGCGCCTACGTTTGTACTCCTTGTTCACTCTTTCGTCAAAGATAGCCTCGATCACCTCAAGGGTGGGGAAGTGAGTAGAGTTTCCATAGCTCGGGGGCGTAGGAGTTCTTAGGCTCGTTGTCCCTCGGCCCTCAAGGGGCTCGAGTCGCCTCAACTACTCGAACGTGCAAGGTTTACTAAGTAAGGAAGAGAGAAATTTTTTTGGCTTTTTCCGACACTTGGGGGGGTCGCCCCCCTGGCAGCCCCCGAGGCGGTATCGACTATGATGGGTCATAGTTGGTACTCCCTTCTAACGTCGAGATTTGTGAGAAAGTAAATCGCTCGAGGGAAAGGTTTCATTTATTCACACGTTCATTTACAAGGCCTTGGTACAGAATGTACGTAAGAACATAAAGTTTTGAACTTCTAGGGGTAGAATCGACGTAGCTGTTCGATGTTCCACGCGTTGGTGAAGATCGCCCCCTTTTCGTCCGCGAGCTTGTATGTCCCTGGCTTCAGGACTTCGGCCACCACGTATGGGCCCTCCCAAGGTGGAGTCAGCTTGTGGCGTCCTTAATTGCTTTGCTGGCATCGTAGGACAAGGTCGCCCACGTTTAAGTCCCTCTTGCGCACGTGCTTGTCGTGGTAGCGTCGAAGTTTCTGCTGATATCTGGCAGAGTTGAGGAGGGCCATGTCTCGAGCCTCCTCGAGTTGGTCGACCGCGTTTTCTTGAGTCTCCTTATTTGATTGCTTGTTGTACGCTTTGAGTCGAGGTGACCCATACTTGAGGTTTGTGGCCCTGCTTGGTGTTGTCCTTAGGCTCCATAGGACCGAGGAAAGCTCCTCGACCCATTTCTTGCCGAATTTCTTCAAGCGATTGTAGATCCTTGGCTTGAGTCCTTGCAAAATCATGCCGTTGGCACGCTCGACCTGGCCATTAGTTCGAGGGTGGGCTACAGCAGACCAGTTCACACGGATGTGATGCTGATCGTAGAAGTCCAAGAACTTTTTGCCGGTGAACTGAGTGCTGTTGTCGGTGATGATGACGTTGGGAATCCCAAACCGATGGATGATGTCGGTGAAGAAAAGGACGGCCTGCTCGGAGCGGATGTTGGTGATGGGTCGAGCCTCAATCCATTTGGAGAATTTGTCGATGGCCACTAGCAAGTGGGTGTACCCTCCTTTCGCCTTTCGTAGGGGCCCTACTAAGTCGAGCCCCCACGCCGCAAATGGCCACATGATGGGGATCATCTGAAGAGCGTGGGCGGGCAGATGTGTCTGTTTGGCGTAGAACTGGCACCCATGACAGGAGCGCACGAGCTCGATGGCGTCTACTACGGCCGTCGGCCAGTAGAAGCCTTGTCGGAAGGCGTTCCCTACGAGGGTCCGCGGAGCAGCATGGTGGCCGCAAGCCCCCGAGTGTAGGTCCTTGAGGAGTTTCCGGCCCTCTTCCACGGTGATGTAGCGCTGCAAGACCCCCGTCGGGCTTCGTCGATGTAGCTCATTGTCTTCGCCATAGATCACATATGACTTGGCCCGTCGAGCGATACGGCGGGCCTCAGACCGATCTTCTGGCAGCTCGCAGCGAATTAGGCAGTCGAGGAACGGTGTGCGCCAGTCGAACGGTCGACCGGGCCGCTGTTCTACCTCCATCACCTCAGCTGTCATCAACAGTACGTCGATGGTGTCGGTTGGCTGGGCAGGAGCGGCATCGACGCCAGCCCCCGAGCCTAAGTCGACGGATGGCTCGTGAAGATCTCTCGAGAACGCGTCAGGTGGTACTATGCCCCGGGTCGACGCGATCTTGGCCAATTCGTCGGCTGCCTCGTTGTAGCGTCGGGCGACATGGACGAGCTCGAGGCCATGGAATTTGTCCTCGAGTCGACGGACCTCTTTGTAGTACGCCTCCATTTTCAGGCCGTGGCAGCTTGAGGTCTTCATAACTTGGTCGATGACGAGTTGGGAGTCGCCTCGGACGTCGAGGCGTCGGACTCCTAACTCGATGGCGATCTTGAGACCGTTGATGAGGGCCTCGTATTCTGCGACATTGTTGGATGCGGCAAAGTGAATCCTGATGCCGTACCTCATGTGGACGCCCAAGGGCGAGATGAACAGCAGGCCGGCCCCGGCCCCCGTCTTCGTGAGTGACCCGTCGAAATACATCGTCCACAGCTCCGCCTGGACCTGAGTCGGGGGGAGCTGGGAGTCTGTCCATTCCGCGACGAAGTCCACTAGGGCTTGCGATTTGATGGCCTTGCGAGGCGCATAAGTGAGAGTCTCACTCATAAGCTCGACCGACCATTTAGCTATTCTTCCCGTGGCCTCCTTACTCTGGATTATCTCACCCAGGGGGAAAGATGAGATCACCGTGATGGGGTGACCGAGGAAGTAGTGCTGCAATTTGCGGCGTGCGAGGATTATGGCGTAGATCAGCTTCTGAATTTGGGGGTAACGTGCCTTGGTCTCCGTGAGCACCTCGCTGACGAAATAGACTGGCCTCTGGACCGGCAATGCATGCCCCTCCTCCTGCCTTTCGACCACCACCGCCGCACTGACAACCTGGGTTGTCGAGGCAACATAAAGGAGCAGTGGTTCCGCAGGCTAAGGTGGGACCAGGACTGGCGCTGAGGTTAGTGTTTTCTTCAGACTTTCGAGGGCTTCCTCGGCCTCGGGGGTCCAAGAGAAATGCTCAACCTTCCTTAGAAGTCGATACAATGGCAACGCTTTTTCTCCTAGCCTCGAGATGAATCGACTCAGTGCCGCTAGACATCCAGTGACTCTCTGCACACCCTTGATGTCTCGAATCGGCCCCATTCTTGTGATGGCCGCGACTTTCTCGGGGTTGGCCTCGATCCTGCGCTGGGAAACGATGTATCCCACGAGCATGCCTCGAGGCACGCCGAAAGCGCATTTCTCGAGATTGAGCTTGATCTGGTTGGCGCACAAGCAGCTAAAAGCGATCTTGGGGTCCTCGATCATGTCTCCTCGCCGCTTTGATTTGATGACGATGTCGTCGACATAGGCCTCGACCGTCGACCCTATATGCTTGCCGAACACGTGGAGCATACAGCGCTGGTATGTGGCTCCCGCATTTCGAAGTCCAAATGACATGGTTACATAACAATACATCCCAAAAGGTGTGATGAAAGAGGTTGCGAGTTGGTCGGATTCTTTCATTTTTATTTGATGGTAACCAGAATATGCATCAAGAAAAGAAAGGGTTTCACATCCCGCAGTAGAATCAACAATTTGATCAATACGTGGTAATGGAAAGGGAACTTTTGGACATGCTTTATTTAAACTCGTATAATCGACACACATCCTCATTTTCCCATTCTTTTTCTTAACTAGTACAGGGTTTGCTAACCAGTCGGGATGGTGAACCTCCTTGATGAATCCGGCCGTCAAAAGCTTGTCGACCTCCTCGCTAATGATCTTGCGCTTCTCCTCGTCGAATCGGCGCAACCGTTGCTTCACTGGCTTGGAACCGGCTCGAATCTCCAAGGAGTGCTCGGCGACTTCCCTCAGTACGCCTGGCATGTCCGAGGGACTCCATGCAAACATGTCGGCGTTCGCACGGAGAAAGTCGACGAGCACAGCTTCCTATTTGGGGTCAAGGTCGGCGCTGATCGTCAGCACACTGCCGTCGGAGTTGTTGGGGTCGAGCGTGATCTTCTTGGTTCCCTCTGCTGGCTCGAAGTTGCCCACGTGGCGCTTGGGCTCTGGGGCTTCAGCGGCCAGGGCCTCGAGCTTCGCGATGAGCTCGGTGGAGTTCTCGACCACCTCCCCATACTCGACGCACTCGACGTCGCACTCGTAGGCGTGCTCGAAAGAGGAGCTGATGGTAATGACGCCTTTGGGACCGGGCATCTTCAGCTTCAAGTAGGTGTAGTTAGGTATGGCCATGAACTTGGCGTAGCCCGGGCGCCCGATGATGGCGTGGTACGTGCCCCGGGACCCGACCACCTCAAAGGTGAGGGTCTCCTTCCTGAAGTTGGCCGCCGTGCCAAAGCAGACCGGTAGGTCGATTCGACCCACTGGCAGCGCCTTTTTCCCTGGCACGACGCCATGGAAACCGCCGGCACTTGGCTGGAGCCGTCCCCTATCGATGCCGAGGAGGTCGAGGGTCTCGAGGTAGATGATGTTGAGACTGCTGCCTCCATCCATTAGCACCTTTGAGAGCCGGGTGTTGACGATGATGGGGTCGACGACGAGCGGGTAGACACCTGGGGCAACCACTTTGTCGGGGTGATCCTCTCGGTCGAAAGTAATGGGTGTGCTCGACCAGCTGAGGTACTGGGGCACCGCCATTCTTGCCGCGAAGACCTCACGGCGTTCCCTCTTGCGCTGCCTTGCAGTCAACTGCGTCGAGGGCCCACCATAAATCATGTAGCAATCATGGACGGCAGGGAAACCATCGTCGTTCTTGTCGCCCTCGTTGTCGCCTCCTTTCTCCTTCTTGGGGTCGTCGCGCGTGTCCTTTCTGAATCCTAGGCTCTCGAAATGCTTTTTCAGCATACGACAGTCCTTGAGCTTGTGGTTGGCTCCTCCTTTATGGTAAGGGCATGGCTCCTCTAGCATCTTATCGAAGATACCTCCGTCTGGTGTGCCTCGAGGCTTCTTCCGCCCCATGGCGGCGACGAGGTCGTCGTCGAAATTCTCCTGCTTGAACTGCCGCATTTTCTGCTTCTTCTTGTTCTTCTTGAGCCCTCGACTGGGGGTCCCGTCTTCATCGGCAAGCTGCTTGCCTTTCCTTCCTTCACAACTGAAGAAAGCACCGACCGCTTCTTCCCCTGCTGCGTAGTTTGCCACTACATCCATGAGCTCATCGACAGTCTGAGGTCGATTCCGACACAATTCCCGCACCAAGTCTCGACTGGCGGTACCAGAGACAAATGCCAGGATGACGTCGTGGTTGGGGATATGCGGCAGCTCGGTGCGCTGTTTTGAGAAGCGTCGAGCATACTCTCGAAGAGTTTCTCCTGACTTCTGTTTGCACTTGCTGAGGTCCCACGAGTTCCCGGGCCGTATGTAGGTTCCTTTGAAGTTACCCTCGAAGACTTTAACCAAATCGACCCAGTCGTGGATCTGATTAGCTAGAAGTTCCTCGAGCCACCGACGGGCGGTGTCGGAGAGGAAGAGCGGCAGCTGTCTGATGATGGCTCGATCATCTCCTCGAGCGCCTCCTAGCTGACAGGCCAGCCTAAAATCGGCCAACCACAACTCTGGTTGGTCTCACCATTTTATTTTGCGATGCTGGTCGGGGGTCGGAACGGACTGGGCGGGGGCGTGCTGCGGATTGCCCTGCTGAACACCCGTGGGCTTGGTGGCTCGGGGGCCATCCGGTCCTCGTCGCTGTCATACCTTCCACCGCGATGCACGCTGTAACCGCGTTCTTCCGCGTCCCCATACCGACGGCGTCGATTTTCTTCGATGTCACGCCGCGCGTCGGGTCGTCGCTGATTGTCGACGGGGAGGACGAGGGTAGCCTTTCTTCCTCGAGGGGGAGGCTGTTGATGGACTGACACCTCTTTTTCATTTTGGGGCGGCTCATCGCGCTTTTCAGTGGCGGCTCCTCGTCGTTGAGAGGCCGAGCTTTTGGCTTGTTGAACCGCCGCTACCTGGAGAAGAGTCTGCACCTCGTCTCGAATGCGTCGAGCTTGGGAGTTCGATGGCTCTGGCATGTTGCGTAGCAGCATTGTCGCTGCTACTACGTTTTGGCCCGCTCGACGGAAGCGGCTGACGGGTTGCTCTGGCTCCGCGTCTCCGATGATTTGCCGGTGTACCTCTCGAGCACGCCTACGGACACTTCCGCCGGGTGGGTAAGGCAAGTCTTGTTCGAGGATTTGCTCGAGCAGGACGAGGCGCTCACGGTCCTCGTCGGCCTTTGTCTTGAGCTCTCGTAGCTGCGCAAGCTGCGCGGCCCTGTCTTCCTGTGGAAGTGGCGTCCTGGGGTCTTCCCTTGCTGCAGGGGCTTGACCGCCCGCTGCTGCATCCTGTGTCTCGTCGGTGGGTTCTACTGCCCCGTCGATGTGATAGCATTCCCTAGTAGGGTCGTGGCTATCGCTCTCGGAGTCGGAGTCCGGCTTGGCGGTGTAGAAACATCCACGTCCCTCTTCCAATAGCCGTTGCCTGAGCGAGGTGATCGTGTATCGCCCTGGGCCTAGGCGACGGAGGCCTCGCACCTGGGAGAGATCCGGCAGCTCGGACGTCGGCTGCTGTACTTCAGAGCTACGCGGGAGGACCATTGGTCTCTCCACGTACGTCTGGGCGTTTGGGCATATCGCTCTGGCTAGCGACGCCGCGGCGTTATCCAATCCGAATGGCAGTGCCCTTCTTGGAGTGAACAACCCATGTGGAAGTAGCCTGGCGGCGGGGGAGAGCGCGCGGGGCGCGTCACCTCTTGTCGTCGTGTGATGTTGGGCCGGCATGTCCATGGTTCCGGTACGCGGGGCTGCCGACTCCTGTGTCACCTCCTGCCTACCATGAACTGCTGGTCGTGATGAGACAGAGGGGCGACGATGATGCTGTCCACGCCTCTTTTTGGGCGGGGAGGCGTGGTGGCGAGGGCGTCTCGGGGCCTTCAACCGTGCTGGCGCGATGCGGGCTCCTCCTGGTCCTTTGATCGAGAGTAGGATCATGTCATAGCCGGTGCCAGTCGACATGAACTCAAGACTCCCAAACCAAATCACCGTGGAACGCGGAATCGGCGAGGCGAGAGTGGCCATCTGGAAAGGAGTGGGAAATCGATGAAAAACACGCAGGACCCCTACCTGGCGCGCCAACTGTCGGTGTTTTCCCCACGGGGGGTCACACCAACGAGTACATTTGTATGCATGCTCCCTTTCCCAGATGGTGATGCAAAAAGACACAAGAATTTATCCTGGTTCGGGCAAGAGAAGGCTCTACGTCCAGCGGGGGGGGGGGGGGAGAGTTTGTATTATTTTGCACCTAAGTGCTTGTACAGGGGTGAATACAAGCGTAGTGTGAGCGGGATGAAGTATGAGAGTTCTACCGTGTGTGGGTGAAGTGTTGCGTGATCATCTATCTATTTCCAGGCCCTTCCTTTTATAGCACCAAGGAGAGACCCAGGGTACATGTATGGGTGTCAGAGTAGGGGTCGATAGGAGCATGGCGCGCTGACCTACTCGAGGCCCCCATACCGGCGTGGTCTCGAGCCGTCCCGTCTTAGTAGCCTGGTGATGATTACGCGTGCCCCTGCAGCCTGCTCTGCGCGCCGTCTTGGGCTGGTTCACCGGTCGCACTCCTGTACGATACGGCGGCAGATCCGGCGGAGTGGTTGCGGTGTTGTCAGTCGACGCCCAACTCGTCCCTAGGAAGGAACCAGGTCTGGTCGAGGGTCAGACCCCGTGCAAAGCCCTGATGTCCGGAGCGCTGACCTTGGTTGTCTCGAGGGGGTCCTGATTAGACGTTCCATCCCTATTTCCCGCGCCCTGACACGCCCTGGGTTGTTTGGTGGGGAAGGCTGCAAAAAGAACGACGGGATGGGTGCCTGTTCCCTATCACGCTTCCCGTGACCAGTGTGTTAGGTGGGGAAGTGTTAGGCGCATTAAATGCCCTGGCTCTCGTGCGCGCGTCAGGCGGCGGGCGGCGTCCTTGCGCTCGACGCCTCCCGGTTCGCGCGAACCCGTTTCCGTATTCGACGGTAGCTAGCGCTCGACCCCTGACTGATTCGCTCGACGTTGTTCCGTCTTCGAGGCTGCGGTCGTCGACGACCGCTCACATGTATGACCAGAGCGTTGAGTTGAGGGCCTCGACCTTCGTACGGGTAATCTCGTTATGTGCATCGGTGAGGGTACCCCTTACTGATACCCTCGACAATATTTAAAATACGTTTAGTAAATCGATCTTTCTTATTCGGCACATATTTATCTTTTTCTATAATCAAATTCTTTGTCTCTCAACTCAAGATTTCATTCAGAGTCTCTCAAAATCTTTTCTTTCAAACCTAAGTCACTTCTTTCAGTTTCTCGTCCATCAAGCAATCTCTATAAACTTCTCAGAAATTTTTTCGGACCTTTTCCGTGACATAATCTAATTTTAGATGTTCCAAATTATCTTATCATGAGCTCTAAATACTATATTTAGGTTCCTCATGTTTTATAATATCTCTAAGATTTTTTTCTGAATTTTCAGAGCTTTTGGAGTACTTTTTGTGATTTAAATTATAATTCTAGACTTATCTGCATTTATGTGTATACACGAAATTAAATAACTCAGAAAATAATTAATCATAACCGTCAATCACCTTCAACCAAATATTTTTGCTCTTTCATGAATGGATGTAAGAAGGCACCTGAAATCCTCTCTTAAATTGATATTGTCCAATCTATTTTTTTATTATTTGGGCCATGCTTGGACGTGACGATGACTTAATCCACAAAACATATAATGAGGCCGATGCTTCTACCACCTAGAAATCCTAGTAATAAATCTTTCATCTTTCTATATGTTACACACGGCAAGGACACCAAGCCCATCATTACGTGTCATCTTTAAATAATGAGCTATTCTGCCCTAGGTGCCCTGCGGATCATATGTGCCGCCGCCGCCGCCGCAACCCTAGAAGCCCTAGCCTCGCCTGACCTCGCTGCCGCCATTGGGGGTCTCATCGAGCTCGGACTGTAGCTGTCGTGGCCGTGCTTGTTGTTCGCCACTTCATCATCGTCGAGATCCATTGCCGAGCTCCAAGTCGAGAAGAAGCTGGAGCAGCCCTGCTGTTCTCGCAACGCCGCCAAGCCAAAAGCCACCGCCGTGGTTAAACTCAACCGCTGCAGCCATTTTCTCAAGCTCCGTATGAAGGTGGGAATCTGTATCTTGGTGTCTTTCATGATCGCGAGCTCGCTGGCTTATGCCATTGACCCGACCCACAGCCATGAGCACATAGCTCCAATCGCACGCATGAAACGCTACTACGTCCACGCTACAGAACAGGTCTTTGGTCACTTGTCCAAAATGAACAATAATCTTGGTCCAATCAGCGTTCGGGACAAAACATATTTAGTCGCGGTTGGTGAGACCAACCGAGACTAAAAGTCTCCTGCCCAACGGCTATGATGTCAAAGATCGGCAAAAGGAACCTTTAGTCCCGGTTGGTCTCCCAACCGGGACCAGTCCCGGTTGGTAACACCAACCGGGATTAAAAGCTGTTGTCCCGGTCCGTCTCACCGGCCGGGACTAATGTTGGACTTTAGACCCGGTTTTAAATAGAATCGGGACTAAATGTCCTTCTCCATATTTGAACTTCTTCTTCCCCTGGCTGAGCCCATCGATCTTCACTCTTTTGCTGTGTTCTTCATTTGGAGTTGCTTGTTCTTGCTCTCATCTCCGGCTATTGATTCATTTCATCATTTCTACGCTGTCATCGACTTGTTAAGAGGTCACTAGCTTCATCTTCTCAACATTTAGCTGCGGCATATGTCATTTCCTAGTGTTATATATGTTGTTTTTTATTTTATGGTTTTTTAAGAGGTTATTAGCTTCATCGTCTTCTCAACATCGACACGTTTTTTTAGAGAAATAGTGATACTATGTTTTATATTTTAATTAGTTTAGAAAAAAATTAAAAACATATAATACTTTAATTTGCAATTTTTAACCGATTTAATTAGTTAATTATAACTAGTAGCATACCACATTTCATGGTTATTTAGAAAAATAGAGAATTTTTGTGCTTTTTTAATTTTGCTTGTTTAGAGAAATTAGAAATAGAGAATTTTATGTTTTCTGTTACTTTAATTTCTCTATTAAAAATTAGAAACTTATAATACTTTAATTTACAATTTATGACAAGGTTAATTAGTTAATTATAACTAGTATGCATACCACATTTCATGATTAGTTAGAAAAATAGAGAACTTTTGTGCTTTTTTAATTTTGCTTGTTTAGAAAAATTAGAAATAGAGACTTTTAGGTTTTTTGTTACTTTAATTTCTCTATTAAAAATTAGAAACTTATATTTCTTTAATTTGTAATTTATGACATGGTTAAGTAGTTAATTATAACTAGTATGCATGCCATATTTCATGATTAGTTAGAAAATAGAGATCTTTTATTTCTTTTTAATTTTACTAGTTTAGAAAAATTAGAAATAGAGAATTTTAGGTTATTTGTTACTTTAATTTCTGTATAAAAAATTAGAAACTTATAATACTTTACGTTGCAATGCAGACAATGACACGTCATTGGATGTACAATGCCGATCGCCGCTCCAAAGAATTCATTGATGGTGTGCATTATTTCTTAAGAGTGGCCGAGGAAAACAAGCGGGATGGATTCATATGTTGCCCATGTGCCTTGTGTCAGAATTTGAATGAATATTCTAGCTCTAGAAATGTTCACTCACATTTGTTGAAGTCGGGTTTTATGCCAAACTATATTTGTTGGACCAAGCATGGAGAAAACGGGATAATGATGGAAGAAGGTGAAGAAGAACAGTTGGAGCCTGACGACATTATTGCTCAATAGAGTGACTTCGGTGATACAGCAATGGGAGAAGCTGAAGATGAGGCATGCTCTTGGTGATGTCATTCGTGATGCACAAAAAGATTTCGAAAGTGAAAAAGAGAAGACAAAGTTTGATCACATGTTAGAAGATCACAAGAAATTACTATACCCATCTGCCTAGGATGGGCAAAAAAAACTGGGTACAACACTAGAATTGTTAAAATGGAAGGCACAGAATGGTGTATCCGATAAGGCATTTGGGCAATTACTGAAGATCCAAAAAAATGCTGCCGAAGCCTAATGAACTGCCCACTACTACGTACGAAGCAAAACAGATCATCTGTCCTTTGGGATTAGAAATCAAGAAGATACATGCATGTCCTAACGACTGCATCCTATACCGTGGCAAGGACTACGAGAATTTACATGAATGCCCCATATGTAAAGCATCACGGTATAAGATCAGGCGAGATGACCCTGGCGATGTTGAGGGAGAAAAACGTCCCAGAAAAAAATTCCTGCAAAGGTTATGTGGTATGCTCCTATAATACCACGTCTGAAACGTCTTTTTAGAAATAAGGACCTTGTAAAATTGTTGCGGTGGCACAAAGAAGACCGTAAAGTAGACAACATGTTGAGACACCCTGCTGATAGGTTCTACTAGAGAGCAATAGACAGGGAATTTCTAGAGTTTGCAAAAGACGCTAGAAACTTAAGGTTCGATTTAAGTACGGACGATATGAATCCTTTTGGTGAGCAGAGCAGTAGTCTTAGCACTTGGCCTGTTACACTATGTATCTACAACCTTCCTCCATGGTTATGCATGAAGCGAAAGTTCATTATGATGCCGGTGCTCATCCAAGGCCCGAAGCAACCGGGCAATGACATTGATGTCTATCTAAGGCCATTAATTGAAGAATTCCTTCTTTTATGGAGTGAAACAGGTGTTCGTGTGTGGGATGAGTACAAACAGGAATACTTCGACCTGCGAGCACTATTGTTTGTGGCAATCAATGATTGGCCTGCTCTAAGTAATCTTTCAGAGCAGACAAACAAGAGATACAATGCATGCACACAGTGTTTTGATGAACTTAATAGTATATATTTGAAAAAATGCAGAAAGGTCGTGTACCTTGGGTATCGTCGATTTCTTTCTATGAATCACCCAATTAGAAAGAAAGGAAAGCATTTTAAAGGTAAGGCATATCACCGATGCAAGCCTCGCAACAGAACTGTAAAAGATGTATTTGAGATGGTTAAGGATGTGAAAGTAGTTTTTGGTAAGGGACAAGGCAGCCAACCAGTTCCAAAAGATGCAGCGGGTCATGCACCCATGTGGAAGAAGTCAATATTTTGGGAGCTACCCTATTGGCAAGTCCTAGAGGTCGGGAATGAGATCGACGTCATACACCTAACAAAGAATCTTTGTGTGAACCTTCTAGGATTCATCGGTGTATTTGGTAAGCCTAAGGATTCACTTGAAGCACAACAAGACTTGCAACGCATGGAAGAACGAGACAACCTGCATCCAGAGAAGACAGATGATGGACACCAATATTTAAGACCTGCTAGCTACACTCTTAGCAATGAAGAGAAAGAAATCATGTTTGAATGCTTAAGCAGCATCAAGGTCCCATCTAGATTCTCCTCTAATATAAAAGATATAATTAATGTGCCCAAGAAGAAATTTCTGAACTTAAAGTCGCATGACTGCCATGTGCTTATGACACAATTGCTTCCAGTTGCATTAAGAGGAATTCTATCTCCACATGTACGTCTGTCCACCGTAAAGCTATGTGCATTCCTCAATGTAATTTCTCAGAAGGCAATCAATCCACTAGAACTAGCTGCTCTACAGAATGATGTGGTTCAATGTCTTATCAGCTTTGAGTTAGTGTTCCCTCCATCCTTCTTTGATATCTTCATCTGGTCAAGGAGATCAATATTCTTGGTCCTGTGTTCCTACATAATATGTTTCCCTTCGAGAGGTTTATGGGAGTTCTGAAGAAATATGTTCACCAACGTGCTTGGCCAGAAGGAAGCATCGCAGAGGGCTATGGGACAGAGGAGGTCATTGAGTTCTGTGTTGAATTCATTCCTGAACTTGACCCAATTGGTGTTCCTGAATCGCGACACGAAGGGAGACTGAGTGGAAAGGGAACACTAGGAAAGAAAACATACATCGGTATGGGGGACGTTTCTTTCAATAGAGCACACTACACAGTTCTTCAAAACTCATCCGTGGTGGAGCCGTATGTCACGAAACACAAGGACTTCCTACGATCCCAATTCCCAGAGAAGAATGAAGCTTGGTTTATGCGTCAGCACATGGACACTTTCAGTGATTGGTTACGAAAAGAATGTCAGGGTAATGACTAGATTGATGAGCAACTTTATTTGTTGGCTAGGCAACCATCATGGCACATCCTCACGTGCAAAGGGTACGAGATAAATGGAAATACATTTTACACCCTAGGCCAAGCTAAAAGAAGCACGAACCAAAATAGTGGGGTTCGCGTAGACGCCATAGACCCGAATGGAAACAGACAAACATATTGTGGCCGTATAGAGGAGATTTGGGAACTAGACTACGCACCTAATTTTAAAGTCCCTTTGTTCCGATGCCAATGGGTGAAGGTTACTGGAGGCGGGGTGACAGTTGACAAAGACTATGGAATGACAACAGTGGACCTCAACAATGTTGGTTACAAAGATGAACCATTCATCCTTGCTGCTGATGTGAATCAGGTGTTCTATGTGAAAGACATGTCTAGAAAACATAAGAGAGGGAAAAATGACAACAAATCAACAAATGAGCCAAAACGCCATATAGTTCTCTCAGGGAAAAGAAACATTGTGGGAATTGAGGACAAGTCAGATATTTTAGAAGATTATGAAAGGGATGACCGAATCACGCCTTTCAATGTGACCAAAGATCCAAGCATACTGATAAATGCTGAGGACACTCCATGGTTATATCAAGATCATGACCAAGGAACATACGTAAAAAAGAAGATCACTATTGTGCCCGCCTAATAAATAGATTGCATTAGAGTATGTGTATGTGACAATTGTAACTTAAGATGTTTATATTAGTTTTTGTTATATTATATCTTTTCAAATAATGAAATGACTTGTGGGAAATGACATTTAAGTTTGCTATTATAAGAGATGTGTCAATTGTGGATTTTTGACTACACCTTCCCAACACTTTGTCAAATGCAAAAATAGTCAAACTTGGTCAAACTTGGTCAAATGACAAAATAAATTACTTAAAATGAAAAAAATTTGAATACCAAGTTATTAGATATCATCAAGATCTAAACTTTTTATATAGACAATTTTTCCATTTGAGAAAGTTTAAGTTCACAATACCCACCAAATCTTGAATCTCACACAAACTATATGAAACTATATGTGTCAATTGTGGATTTTCAACTACACCTTCCCAACACTTTGTCAAATACAAAAATGGTCTATATATTAAATTTAGATTTTGATGAGTGGAACAATATTGGTATTCATGACTTTTCCAATCGAGACCATCTAGGGTTCCGAAAACTGATGTGTGGCTATGAATTCTTTCAAAATTCAAAATTGAGTGGTTCAAACTTTTCCAAAAGAAAAGTTGACCATTAGACAAAATATAGAATTTGATGAGTGCAACAAACTTTGTATTCATTACTTTTCCATTTGGGACCATATAGGGTTCGGTCAAAGTATGTGTTTCTAAAAACTAATGCTTTGACTTTGGTCAAACTTGGTCAAATAACCCATTTGATGACTTGAAATAAAAAAAAATTGAATACAAAGTAGGTAGAGATCATCAAGATCTACAATTGATATATTGTCCATTTTTCCATTTGGATAAATTTGAGCCAATCCTAAGCACATTTGTTCAAAATCCAAGACGGGTTTTGGTCAAACTTGGTCAAATGACAAACTAAATTAGACAAAAAGAAATGGAACTATTATTTTTTAACAAATTAATACAAATTCTTTTATTTACTATGCAATTAACAAAATCAATCTAATTATTATAAGCATAAATAAATAAGAAATAGGGAAGAAATTTTTAAAAAATAATCCGATGTAATGGTGAATATCACATGATTTTGGAGATAAATGATGATAAATAAACAAAATTTACGTTTAAATAATGCACAAACAAATTTTCTATCAAAAACACCTACTTTAAGATATTAAAATTAAATAATACATTTTTGCATTAACAAAATACTAATTATTTTTCATATTTAAGTTTGCTAATATAAGAGATGGAAGATTTTATGTTTCCAAATTTATTATGTAAGCAATTAGACAAAAAGAAATGGAACTATTATTTTTTAACAAATTAACACCTATTATTCTATTTACTATGCAATTAACAAAATTAATCTAATTATTGTAAGCATAAATAAATAAGAAACAACAAAAATACCTTTAGTCCCGGTTCGAGCCACGAACCGAGACTAAAGGTAACCTTTAGTCCCAGTTCCATCCAAGAACCAGGACTAAAGGGCGGACTTTTTAGTCCCGGTGCGTATCACTGTTGGCGGTTCTTAATGACATATTTACTCCGCCAACATAGTCCATGCAAAGGAAGAAAAGCATGTATTTTACTCACATATACTTATTAAATGCTTACCAAGTTCCACATGTAGTGCAAGTTGTGTTTTGCAGATCATATACAGGCATACAGGTGGAAAGCAAATAAAAAGGCGCAATCCGACACGTCAAAAAATGCGCAAATAAACAAGTACCCAAAAGCCCAATATAGAAGTGCATCAATTTGCAGGTGGATCTGGACTCATGGGCCCGAGAGGAAGGCAACGGGCTTCGGGCCGGGGCCAGCGAGGCCCACCAGGGGGCGGCCGCCCCCTAGGGTCGGCCGACCCTGACCCAGCCCATCTTGGCACCGTCTTTCGCAGAGGCGGTGCTGAGCCTATCCTCCTACAGTCCCCGCGTGCAAATTGTAGTTTACACCCTGGGGAACCGACCTTCCCCACCTATTTAAGGAGGGGGCGAGGGAGGCTCCAATCATCTCATCACATTCACAATCAACACTCCACCTTCAAGGCACTTGGGTACTACCTCTTCTTAGTTTTTCCTTTTAGCTTTTAGAGAGAGAGTTGGGTGAGCTATCAAGGAGGGCTTGGCTCCTTGGAGAGAAACTTGGGTATGAATAAAGAATATCTTTACTCCAAGTCCATGCCTTATCATGTCCGATATAGTTCTTCATATGAACTAGAGTATAGTTCTTATGCTATGGCATATGACATAGATCATAGGCCCTGTTTTATGATGCTAGCATATGAACTAGAATATAGTTCTAGTGAAAATGATATGACATACATTTTAGTATATAGTTCTTATTATAATGCTACCCTAGGGCTAGTAGTGTATTATATGAACTAGTGCTAAGTGTATGTTGTATTATTCTCACTTAGGACTTTAGTCTAATTGCTTCATGTTAATTAATTGCCTAGAAATAGCTTTGTGTGAAGATGGGGGTTTATCATGCTCTTTTGAGTAGGCTCGGGCTTCTTACCTGTCGATCCGTAGGGTCGGGGACCCAGGGGAGTCCGAGTAGGTTCTTTGCATGTAAGCATGGTGCTTAGGTGTAAAGGCCAGGTAAATGCATTGTCCTAGTCCACGGTTGAGGGGATGGCAGCAGGTGGTGACAGCCCTGTCCGTCCTTGGCATTCCCCCACGTTCGGCTAGGGTGTAGGAGTCTAAATAGTTGCGGAGGTTGCTGGCAGACCAGTACTCGCGTAACCTCCCAAACCATCTAAACACAGGACTTGATCTAAGTAGTATAATTACATGATTAACTTGTTCTATGACATGATCTGTATCTAGGACCACACCAGCTCCAATAGGTTGTTTGTTTATTCTTTGATTCAACTCATTCTTTTAGTCTCTTTTTTACCTTAGCCCAGATGCCATGCCTAGATTGTGATGGATCACTATTCTACATATAAATGTTTATCACCTGCTATGACTTTTGATTCCATTATTGCTATCATAATTACTTTGATCTATGCTTATCTTAGAATCCTTAACATATTAAGCCTTCCTTAGAGCGAACCTATAAATACGACACTCGGTAAATCCCCGGGTTGAAATGCTACACGATAATTCCCGTCCGCTTGCGGTACTTAAACTCCAAACCTAAGGAACTATCACCCTGGTATATACTTAACACTGTTGCTAGACATGCGCTGAGCTAGTGACTTGTTAAGGAATACCAACATGGCAATCCTAGTGCCACTACCATGATTAAGAACTGGAACCCTACCCTAACGGTAATAAGGCGCCGTTATCGGGGAAGGTAGATCTAGCTTCCTATTCAAGGTGGTGATGCTACGGATCTGCCAATATAACACTGCCAATGTCATTATTATGAGTAGAGCAGAACCCTATTCTAGGTAGTGACGCTAAGAAACGCTAACAAGCATTTCTGGCACCGTTGCTTAGGATACATTAATACTATAATCTTGGTGATTGCATTAGTAAGTGTTATGACGACATTTCTGACATCGTTGCTGAGGACGGATTAAACCCTGTTCTTAGTGATGACATTAAGAAATGCCAACAAGCATTTCTGGCGCCGTTGCCGGGGAAGGCTAATATAAAAATGATTCTAGATAAATATAATCAAGTAATCTGATGTGCGTAATGAGTCAATTTTTATGCAGGCTAACTCTGCCTGTTTTCTCCCTGTTGTGGATGAAACAGGAGGAATAGTGTATGCCTGGTTTCTCTTTGCCGAAAAACTACATCTCCGATCCCGAGGCACTCCTAAGGACTAGACGGTCTCGAACCGTTTCGTCTTCTGCTACTCCACCGACAAGTGAACCAGCCGGTACCGCACCAACCCCGAACGAACTCATGGCCGTCGAGAAGACACTCCGCGAATTCTTCGTGCCCGCTGTCACCAACGTGGCCACTGGCCCCGCTGTTGACACGGCCGGCAAGAACTCCGAGCTACGCACCGGCCTGATCACCATGGTGCAGGCGAGCCCATTCTGTGGCTTGCCAAGCGAGGATGCGAATGCACACCTTCAACACTTCTTGGAGCTATGTGACACGATTGTCATCAAGGACATCACTCCTGATGTCATTCGGCTCTGTCTCTTTCCTTTCTCCCTCGTGGGGAAGGCGAAGAGGTGGTTCTATTAAGATAAGGAAGCTATCACCACGTGGGCAAAATGCTCCGCGACATTCCTCGCTAAGTTCTTCCCCATAAGCAAAACCAATGCTTTGAGGGGATGGATTACCAGTTTTCAACAAAATGCCAGCAAAACAATCCCTGAAGCATGGGAGCGGCTACAAGAGTACATCCTAAACTGCCCCCATCACGGCATGGAGAACTGGATGGTGCTCCAGAACTTCTACAATGGGCTCACACCCATGTCGAAGGGACACCTAGACGCCGCCGCTGGAGGCGCGTTCCTATCACTTACCACCGCCGGGGCCAAGGCCCTGATCGAGAAGATGGTAGAACACCAGAGATGGGGGGAGGACAGAACTCAACCACCAGCTGCCAAAACACAAAAAGGCATGCATACCGTGAAGGAGACGGATATGCTTGCCGCAAAAATAGATTTATTGATAAAGCAACTCACTGAGAGGAACCAAGAGAACCCCTCGAACTCGGTGAAGGCCATAGACTTGCACATGACGTGCGAGGTCTGTGGAGAAGTTGGCCATTCGGGGAATGATTGCCCCGAAACCCGTGAAGACGCTGCCTACATCAACAACGGGTTCCGCCAACAAGGAGGCGCCAACCAAGGTAATGGTTGGAATAATCAGTCACGCTCTTCATTCCAAGGTAATTCGAGTTTGAATTCGAATCAACCTTCATTAAAAGTCCTAGTTCTTGGACAAGCTAAAATAAATGAAAACTTAACTAAAAAGTTGCTGTCCAATGATAAGTTTTAGAAAACATAAATAGAAAAATAGAAAACCTTGCCTCTTCCGTACAAAACCAACTGAGCTTTAATAAAATGATAGAAACACAACTAGCTCAGATCGCCGCTGCAATTCCTACTGAGAATGCGGGTAGACTCCTGGGGCAACCCGAGAACTCTCCCACTAACCATGCAGGGTGAAATTCAAACGACGGAAGAGAGTCCTTCTCAAAAAGGACTATAAACATTTTTTTTGAGCCTCCACTGAAGGTAATCGGTAGTTATCTTAAAAAAAATATTCAAAAATTCATTTTCAGCTAGGAAATAAAATAAAATAATAGAAAAAAATATTTTTTCTAAATTTTTCAAAAATAAAAATTTTACAAATAAATGTTGGAAATTGCAAAAGTCATTTCTTCAGCTAGAAGTGCATCAATATGCCAACGGAAAACTTCAAAAACTAGCCGTTGGAAGATGGAGACAAAAGCTAGGGAGCAGCGGGACTCACCAGGGGGCGGCTGCCCCTATGGTCGACCGACCCCCCCCCCAACGGCTCTGGCCAACGGCCAGCTGGGGGAGGCTCCTAGCCGTTGCCCTCACCCCGAATCCACCTGCATTTTCAAACTATAAATACCAGGGGTTCGGGTGTGGCCCTCTCCACCCATTCTCACTTCACTTCATCACTTCCATCTTCACTCTCCAAGCAACACTTTCGCATCTTTGCTATTTCCAACCAACCACCAGCAGAAACCTCACAAAAAAATCACCTATCCAAGCTAGCTATCCACTGGTGCAAGCATTGCACCATGAAAAGATTCGGCAAAACAGTTTTGGGGGCCTTTAAAAGAGTCACGAGGTCATCCTTGAAGCACCCCTATCCTCGAAGCGCCCCTATTGCCAAGTTCTTCCCCATAAGCAAAACCAATGCTTTGAGGGGAAGGATTGCCAGTTTTCAACAAAATGCCAGCGAAACAATCCCTGAAGCATGGGAGCGGCTACAAGAGTACATCCTAAGCTGCTCCCATCACGACATGGAGAACTGGATGGTGCTCCAGAACTTCTACAATGGGCTCACGCCCATGTCGAAGGGACACCTAGACGCCGCCGCTGGAGGCGCGTTCCTATATTGTCGAAGGGACACCTAGACACCTAGAACGAAGGTGGCAACATTGTGCTGGATGTTTATTCAAAGATCTGCAGACTATGGTTTTGCCCAAGTGCATGTTTAAAATATAAGTTAATAATTAATTGTTTGCAATTGTTATTTCTAGACAGTTTATGGAATTATTTAGATTGCATTATTTAAATGATGTTTTCTGGGAATCTTGTTTGTAACAAAAGTGTAGATATTTCATTCATATAGCTGCTGTTAAAATTTGATGGCATTTGGCCTTGTGGTTTATGATTTATGTCTGTTCAAAGTTAGGTTTCAGAAATGGCTACCCTATGTTTATCACGGATAGATTCTGCAACTTAGTAGTTTCGACCTGCCAAACATGTGAATCATGATTTGATGCCTGAGGATGAAATATAGATAATTTGTTAAGCTTTCCAGAATGTCTTCTTGCATGTCTTTTGGAGTTATGTAACTCCAGTTATGATTTAAACAAGAAGCTGTGTTGTGGGCAGTCCTAAAAATGATAGATTGCTTTTATAGTTGTTTGCTTGGTATATTGCTATGTGTGATCTTGTTAGTGACAGAATGAGCTCTAGATGTTTATAATAAGTTGTTCACAATTTAGTAGGATTTCTAAAGAGTCCATAATCATAATTTATGGACATGTGAAAATGATGTTATAACTGTTTAATGTGGCATGGCAGGTCCTGTCTATACAAAAGTTGTAGATAACTCTTTCATCTAGCTTGTGTTATAGTTTTATACCATTTGGATAAATGGTTTGTGAGTCATAAGGGTATAAAGTTTATCTGTCAAAATGCTTGTTCTCTGGAATTCCTGGACCAGATTCTATAAATATGCATGTTTGACTTAGGTAACTTACTAATCATGCTAAGATGATTAAATATGAATTGTATACAATTTTATAAGCTTTCCATAATGTCTTGTTGCATGGATTTTGCATCTGTAGAACTCTAGTTATGATTTATTTATGCAACTATTGCATGTATGTCCAGAATTGCTAAAAATGCATGAATGCTTGATTAACTTACAATGTGTGTGGATTTCACAGAACGAAGGTGGCAACATTGTGCTGGATGTTTGTTCAAAGATCTGCAGACTATGTGTTCGAGCTGCAGGCTATGTGTTTTTGTTCAAAAAACTAGCACTTAATGATTTTTTACTATATATTTGTTCTTGTTCTCCCATAATGCGGTGATATGTTGATACTTTAATTTACAATTTATGACAAGGTTAATTAGTTAATTATAACTAGTATGCATACCACATTTCATGATTAGTTAGAAAAATAGAGAACTTTTGTGCTTTTTTAATTTTGCTTGTTTAGAAAAATTAGAAATAGAGACTTTTAGGTTTTTTGTTACTTTAATTTCTCTATTAAAAATTAGAAACTTATATTTCTTTAATTTGCAATTTATGACATGGTTAAGTAGTTAATTATAACTAGTATGCATGCCACATTTTATGATTAGTTAGAAAATAGAGATCTTTTATTTCTTTTTAATTTTACTGGTTTAGAAAAATTAGAAATAGAGAATTTTAGGTTATTTGTTACTTTAATTTCTATATAAAAAATTAGAAACTTATAATACTTTACGTTGCAATGCAGACAATGACACGTCATTGGATGTACAATGCCGATCGCCGCTCCAAAGAATTCATTGATGGTGTGCATTATTTCTTAAGAGTGGCCGAGGAAAACAAGCGGGATGGATTCATATGTTGCCCATGTGCCTTGTGTCAGAATTTGAAGGAATATTCTAGCTCAAGAAATGTTCACTCACATTTGTTGAAGTCGGGTTTTATGCCAAACTATATTTGTTGGACCAAGCATGGAGAAAATGGGATAATGATGGAAGAAGGTGAAGAAGAACAGTTGGAGCCTGACGACATTATTGCTCAATACGGTGACTTCGGTGATACAGCAATGGGAGAAGCTAAAGATGAGGCATGCTCTTGGTGATGTCTTCGTGATGCACAAAAAGATTGCGAAAGTGAAAAAGAGAAGACAAAGTTTGACCACATGTTAGAAGATCACAAGAAATTACTATACCCATCTGCCCAGGATGGGCAAAAAAAACTGGGTACAACACTAGAATTTTTAAAATGGAAGGCACAGAATGGTGTATCCGATAAGGCATTTGGGCAATTACTGAAGATCCAAAAAAAATGCTGCCGAAGCCTAATGAACTGCCCACTACTACGTACGAAGCAAAACATATCGTCTGTCCTTTGGGATTAGAAATTAAGAAGATACATGCATGTCCTAACGACTGCATCCTATACCGTGGCAAGGACTACGAGAATTTAGATGAATGCCCCGTATGCAAAGCATCACGGTATAAGATCAGGCGAGATGACCCTGGCGATGTTGAGGGAGAAAAACGTCCTAGAAAAAAAATTCCTGCAAAGGTTATGTGGTATGCTCCTATAATACCACGTCTGAAACGTCTTTTTAGAAATAAGGACCATGTAAAATTGTTGCGGTGGCACAAAGAAGACCGTAAAGTAGACAACATGTTGAGACACCCTGCTGATGGGTCCCAATAGAGAGCAATAGACAGGGAATTTCTAGAGTTTGCAAAAGACGCAAGAAACTTAAGGTTCGATTTAAGTACGGACGATATGAATCCTTTTGGTGAGCAGAGCAGTAGTCATAGCACTTGGCCTATTACACTATGTATCTACAACCTTCCTCCATGGTTATGCATGAAGCGAAAGTTCATTATGATGCCGGTGCTCATACAAGGCCCGAAGCAACCGGGCAATGACATTGATGTCTATCTAAGGCTATTAATTGAAGAACTCCTTCTTTTATGGAGTGAAACAGGTGTTCGTGTGTGGGATGAGTACAAACAGGAATACTTCGATCCACGAGCACTATTGTTTGTGGCAATCAATGATTGGCCTGCTCTAAGTAATCTTTCAGGGCAGACAAACAAGAGATACAATGCATGCACACAGTGTTTTGATGACCTTAATAGTATATATTTGAAAAAATGCAGAAAGGTCGTGTACTTTGGGTATCGTCAATTTCTTTCTATGAATCACCCAATTAGAAAGAAAGGAAAGCATTTTAAAGGTAAGGCATACCACCGATGCAAGCCTCGCAACAGAACTGGAAAAGATGTGTTTGAGATGGTTAAGGATGTGAAAGTAGTTTTTGGTAAGGGACAAGGCAGCCAACCAGTTCTAAAAGATGCAGCGGGTCATGCACCCATGCGGAAGAAGAAGTCAATATTTTGGGAGCTACCCTATTGGCAAGTCCTAGAGGTCCGGAATGCGATCGACGTCATACACCTAACAAAGAATCTTTGTGTGAACCTTCTAGGATTCATCGATGTATATGATAAGCCTAAGGATTCACTTGAAGCACGACAAGACTTGCAACACATGGAAGAACGAGACAACCTGCATCCAGAGAAGATAGATGATGGACGCCAATATTTAAGACCTGCTAGCTACACTCTTAGCAATGAAGAGAAAGAAATCATGTTTGAATGCTTAAGCAGCATCAAAGTCCCATCTGGATTCTCCTCTAATATAAAAGGTATAATTAATGTGCCCAAGAAGAAATTTCTGAACTTAAAGTCGCATGACTGCCATGTGCTTATGACGCAATTGCTTCTAGTTGCATTAAGAGGCATTCTACCTCCACATGTACGTCTGGCCACCGTAAAGCTATGTGCATTCCTCAATGCAATTTCTCAGAAAGCAATCAATCCACTAGAACTAGCTGCTCTACAGAATGATGTGGTTCAATGTCTTATCAGCTTTGAGTTAGTGTTCCCTCCATCCTTCTTTGATATCTTCATCTGGTCAAGGAGATCAATATTCTTGGTCCTATGTTCCTACATAATATGTTTCCCTTCGAGAGGTTTATGGGAGTTCTGAAGAAATATGTTCACCAATGTGCTTGGCCAGAAGGAAGCATCGCAGAGGGCTATGGGACAGAGGAGGTCATTGAGTTCTGTGTTGAATTCATTCCTAAACTTGACCCAATTGGTGTTCCTGAATCACAACACGAGGGGAGACTGAGTGGAAAGGGAACACTAGGAAAGAAAACATACATCGGTATGGGGGACGATTCTTTCAATAAAGCACACTACACAGTTCTTCAAAACTCATCCGTGGTGGAGCCGTATGTCACGAAACACAAGGACTTCCTACAATCCCAATTCCCAGAGAAGAATGAAGCTTGGTTTATGCGTCAGCACATGGACACTTTCAGTGATTGGTTACGAAAAGAATGTCAGGGTAATGACCAGATTGATGAGCAACTTTATTTGTTGGCTAGGCAACCATCATGGCACATCCTCATGTGCAAAGGGTATGAGATAAATGGAAATACATTTTACACCCTAGGCCAAGCTAAAAGAAGCACGAACCAAAATAGTGGGGTTCGCGTAGACGCCATAGACCCGAATGGAAACAGACAAACATATTATGGCCGTATAGAGGAGATTTGGGAACTAGACTACGCACCTAATTTTAAAGTCCCTTTGTTCTGGTGCCAATGGGTGAAAGTTACTAGAGGCGGGGTGACAGTTGACAAAGACTATGGAATGACAACAGTGGACCTCAACAATGTTGGTTACAAAGATGAACCATTCGTCCTTGCTGCTGATGTGAATCAGGTGTTCTATGTGAAAGACATGTCTAGAAAACATAAGAGAGGGAAAAATGACAACAAATCAACAAATGAGCCAAAACGCCATATAGTTCTCTCAGGGAAAAGAAACATTGTGGGAATTGAGGACAAGTCAGATATTTTAGAAGATTATGAAAGGGATGACCGAATCACGCCTTTCAATGTGACCAAAGATCCAAGCATACTGATAAATGCTGAGGACACACTATGGTTACGTCAAGATCATGACCAAGGAACATACGTCAAAAAGAAGATCACTATTGTGCCTGCCTAATAAATAAATTGCATTAGAGTATGTGTATGTGACAATTGTAACTTAAGATGTTTATATTAGTTTTTCTTATTTTATATCATTTCAAATAATGAAATGACTTGTGGGAAATGACATTTAAGTTTGCTATTATAACAGATGTGTCAATTGTGGATTTTCAACTACACCTTCCCAACACTTTGTCAAATGCAAAAATAGTCAAACTTGGTCAAATGACAAACTAAATTACTTAAAATGAAAAAAATTTGAATACCAAGTTCTTAGATGTCATCAAGATCCAAACTTTTTATATAGACAATTTTTCCATTTGAGAAAGTTTAAGTTCACAATACCCACCAAATCTTGAATCTCACACAAACTATATAAAACTATATATGTCAATTGTGGATTTTCAACTACACCTTCCCAACACTTTGTCAAATGCAGAAATGGTCCATATATTAAATGTAGATTTTGATGAGTGGAACAATATTGGTATTCATGACTTTTCCATTCGAGACCATCTAGGGTTCCGAAAACCGATGCGTGGCTATGAATTCTTTCAAAATTCAAAATTGAGTGGTTCAAGCTTTTCCAAAAGAAAAGTTGACCATTAGACCAAATGTAGAACTTGATGAGTGCAACAAACTTTGTATTCATTACTTTTCCAGTTGGGACCATATAGGGTTCGGTCAAAGTGTATGTTTCTAAAAACCAATTCTTTGACTTTGGTCAAACTTGGTCAAATGACCCATTTGATGACTTGAAATGTAAAAAATTTGAATACAAAGTTGGTAGAGATCATCAAGATCTACATTTGATATATTGTCCATTTTTCCATTTGGATAAATTTGAGCCAATCCTAAGCACATTTGTTCAAAATCCAAGACGGATTTTGGTCAAACTTGGTCAAATGACAAAGTAAATTAGACAAAAAGAAATAGAACTATTATTTTTTAACAAATTAATACAAATTCTTATATTTACTATGCAATTAACAAAATCAATCTAATTATTGTAAGCATAAATAAATAAAAAATAGGGAAGAAATCTTTAAAAAATAATCCGTTGTAATGGTGAATATCACGTATATCATGATTTTGGAGATAAATGATGATAAATAAACAAAATTTACGTTTAAATAATGCGCAAACAAATTTTCTATCAAAAACACCTACTTCAAGATATTAAAATTAAATAATACATTTTTGCATTAACAAAATACTAATTATTTTTCATATTTAAGTTTGCTAATATAAGAGATGGAAGATTTTATGTTTCCAAATTTATTATGTAAGCAATTAGACAAAAAGAAATGGAACTTTTATTTTTTAACAAATTATCACCTATTATTCTATTTACTATGCAATTAACAAAATTAATCTAATTATTGTAAGCATAAATAAATAAGAAACAGCAAAAATACCTTTAGTCCCGGTTCCAGCTACGAACCGGGACTAAAGGTAACCTTTAGTCCCGGTTCCATGCAAGAACCGGGACTAAAGGGCGGACCTTTAGTTCCGATGCGTATCACCAACCGGGACTAAAGACCTTTTAGTTCCGGTTGACCTTTTAGTCCCGGTTGGTGATACGCACCGGGACTAAAGGTCCCCGCGGGTATTTAACCTAACAGTCTTCTTCTTCCTCCACCAGATCGACGTTGCCCTAAACCGCCGCGCGCTCCATTCTCTGCCGCGCACAGTCTTCTTCTTCGCCGAGCCACCGCTGCCTCCTTCTCCGGCGTAGAGACACGCGTGGACGAGCGCCACCGCCGCCTCCTCGCCCCGAGCCGTACGTACGTCTTCGCGCCGCCGTGCCGCCTACTTCTCCGGCGACGCCCCAGCAGCGCGCACCCTCCGCCCCCCACGGCCACCTCCTCGCCCTTGGCCAACCGCCTCCTCGCCCTCGGCCGTCTTCTCCTCTCCGGCCAAAGAAGGCCCGCGCCGGCGTCATCGAGGCTGAGCACACAGAGAACGAAATGTTGATGGTGTTTTTTTTGTGTTTGTTCAAAGAAGGAAGGTGGCAACATTATGCTGGATGTTTGTTCAAAGATCTGCAGACTATGGTTTTGCCCAAGTGCATGTTTAAAATATAAGTTAATAATTAATTGTTTGCAATTGTTATTTCTAGACAGTTTATGGAATTATTTAGATTGCATTATTTAAATGATGTTTTCTGGGAATCTTGTTTATAACAAAAGTGTAGATATTTCATTCATATAGCTGCTGTTAAAATTTGATGGCATTTGGCCTTGTGGTTTAGGATTTATGTCTGTTCAAAGTTAGGTTTCAGAAATGGCTACCCTCTGTTTATCACGGATAGATTCTGCAACTTAGTAGTTTCGACCTACCAAACATGTGAATCATGCTTTGATGCCTGAGGATGAAATATAGATAATTTGCTAAGCTTTCCAGAATGTCTTCTTGCATGTCTTTTGGAGCTATGTAACTCCAGTTATGATTTAAACAAGAAGCTGTGTTGTGGGCAGTCCTAAAAATGATAGATTGCTTTTATAGTTGTTTGCTTGGTATATTGCTATGTGTGATCTTGTTAGTGACAGAATGAGCTCTAGATGTTTATAAGAAATTTGTTCACAATTTAGTAGGATTTCTAAAGAGTCCATAATCATAATTTATGGACATGTGAAAATGATGTTATAACTGTTTAATGTGGCATGGTAGGTCCTATCTATAAAAAAGTTGTAGATAACTCTTTCATCTAGCTTGTGTTATAGTTTTATATCATTTGGATAAATGGTTTGTGAGTCATAAGGGTATAAAGTTTATCTGTCAAAATGCTTGTTCTCTGGAATTCCTGGACCAGATTCTATAAATATGCATGTTTGACTTAGGTAACTTACTAATCATGCTAAGATGATTAAATATGAATTGTATACAATTTTATAAGATTTCCATAATGTCTTGTTGCATGGATTTTGGATCTGTAGAACTCTAGTTATGATTTATTTACGCAACTGTTGCATGTATGTCCAGAATTGCTAAAAATGCATGAATGCTTGATTAACTTACATTGTGTGTGGATTTCACAGAACGAAGGTGGCAACATTGTGCTGGATATTTGTTCAAAGATCTGCAGACTATGTGTTCGAGCTGTAGGCTATGTGTTTTTGTTGAAAAAACTAGCACTTAATGATTTTTTACTATATATTTGTTCTTGTTCTCCCATAATACGGTGATATGTTGTACGAATGTGGTGATCTACAGACTATTTTTTTGTACTGTACAAATGAGATGATATGTTGTATGAATTAAAAATCATTTTAGTGAATTTTATTTGAATCAAAACTATGAATATGTTCGCAAACGCATGATAAAAATCTCGTTCCCAAACGCCTGCCAAAGTACCTCTCGCCAAAACGTACTCCTACACCTACACTTGTCATATTCCGATCGACCAAACACACGCGCTCGTGAAATGTACACGTTTCTAGATTGTTCTAACGCGTAGTGAACTCAATTGTATTATTTCTTACGAGCTACCGCAATCTCAAATTGTAAATCATTCCATGAACCTTGTAGAGTCAAAGTATCTCAAATTTTTAAGGGAAGTCACAAATTGTTATGCAAAGTTACTTCATTCACGAAAAAAATGCAATTCTCTTTTTTAGAAATCAAACAATTTAAAATTTTTATGACATTTCTATAAAAGATATAAGTATTATTAGATTAATTATAGATATATTTTTATACTATAAATTTACTTGAGACATAAATGCTAATAACTTGACGTCCAATTTGCAGAAATGGCCAATTCGAATGACAACATGGATGATACAATGATGGACCTAATCAACAGCGGCGCCAATCCAGATCCCCAAGGCGAAGATGATGGGAGTCAGTACTTTGCTAATTATGAAAAGCTTGTGGGAGACAATCCTGATGAGGTCTATCTACAATCTAGTATATATGTATATATATGAAATTAAAATAAATGACATTTATACTAATATATTTATACTTGTTTGTGTAGCCCTCTAAATCGACGACAACTTCTGAGAAGAGTAGAAAAGTGCACAGCCCGAAGAAGCCGTTGGAGGGTCGGTATATTCTGTCGGAATTCGATGAGGGTACAAGACAAGTGCTTGGGGCCAATTCTAAAAAATTTGTTGCGCACTGTGGGTACCTTGTAAGGGACAGGCTCCCGGTCAGTGCTCGTGAATGGAGGCAATGGAAAGATAACCCTAATATTAGTTTTGTCTCAGATCGTGACAAGGAATTGATTTGGCTAGATATCCTTCAACATTTCATGCTCGATACACAAGATGAAGCTTTGAAGGAGAAGGTTAAAATATGGGCTATGCAGAAGATGGCCAAACAATTTCAAGCTTGGAAGAAGACATTATACAAGACTTTTGTTGCACATGGCCGGACACCGGATTTCACCAACAAGGCCTACGTCCAGTTGAGGCCTTTTTGGGATGAGTTCGTAGAGTTTAAGAACTCAGAAGAGGGTCAGGCATAGATGATCAAGAATCAGGAAAATACTAAACAAAAGCAATACCACCATCACTTGGGTTCAGGTGGCTACAGGACTGCTATTCCTAAGTGGCAAAAGCTAGAATAGGAGATTCTTGGGAGAGGGATCGAACCATAATCAATGCACTGGCCTGAGCGCACCAAGTATTGGTTCTTCGGTCACGGGGGAACCATAGACCTAGAGACCGTAAAGATAGTGTACGGCAAAAAGCTCGAGAGAGTAGGACAGAGAATGGCCTATGCTAGAGGATTAGTTGAAAGTGGCACCTGGCAGGCAAATAGAGAAAAGGATGAGCCGACATATGCCCTGGAGACTGCTGAACACGGTGGGCGAACAAGAGGCTATGGGGAGTATCGTGGGAGCATGGCTTCCCTAAAGATAGACCGACTTATAGAAGCCGCCAAAGAAAGAAGGAAGAGGAAGCAGAGCGGTTGCGTAGGTTGGAGGCAATGGTGATGGAGTCACGCGAAGCGGCTCGTGAAGCGATAGCGCGAGAGAAAGCGCTTGAAGAGAGAATGAACGAGGAGATCAAAAGACAAGTGCAGATGGCAGTAAGTTCTATACAAAGGCAAACTGCATGAGACCCTGGAGTCAACATTAGCCCCCCGGTCAGTTGAAAAGCAGTTGTGCTTGCACGGAGATGCCAACTATTCAAGACGACGTGGGGCTGCACTTTCCGGTGGATGACATCACTGAACCTCTGATAACATGTGAGCTGCACATTCCACAGAGGACTACCACAGTCATGGTTGCTGTCGCTATTGTAACTCCTATCGACCCTACGAAGACACCAAGAATTCATGGGAAGATAGTTCCACCTGGATATGCTAGTGTCTCGGTGGATAGAGTTGTCAAAGGCTTCAGTAATGTGCAGCTTGAGATAGAAGGAGGTGATGGAGAGAAGACTCTAGGAGAAGCAGAGAAGACTTTTATTTGTTGGCGCAAGCGCTACATCATTATTCCTGGGGCATCACCTAGTAGTCTACCACCACCTCCTCGTCATGAATCTAATCCTAAGTGCAGATGAAAATTGACTATACATTTGTTCACTAACTTTATTTTGCATTCTCTTAGTTAGCAGTTTACTCATATACCTTTTGGTTTCACAGGTGGTCACCTACATGTCATAGTGCTGCGGGTGATGACGAGGGAGTGCAAGACACGACTGCATCGCCTCGGTCTCCAACGCCACCACCTCAGGGTCTAACGCCACCACCTAGGAATCCAACACCGCCACCTCGGGCTCCAACACCGCCACCTCAGGCTCCAACACTGCCACCTAGGGCTCCAACGCTGCCTCCTTGGGCTCCAGCATCACCACCGGCCGCCCCATCGCTTCCACACGTGGCTCCAGCATGAAAGAAGAGGCTGGCCACACAATCAAATGTGTCTGCCGCCCTGCCACCAAAAAAGAAAGCCTCCAAAAAGAAACAAGCTATCATTCCTAAGAAGCTGTCCTATGAGAAGACTGATGCAGAACTAGATGCTTCGGTAAAATCAGATGTGGATAGTTTCTTCAAGAAACTTAAGACTCAAAGAGAAGCCAAGTGAAACCCTAAGAAGCCATACCTCTTACTACAGCCAGAAGATCTACGACAAAGGGTTAAGACTCAACAAAAAAGAGGCGTGAAGCTCAGAAAGAATCATCATCTTTATCGGACTATGTTCACACTTTAAGCAAATCCATAGAAGAAGAGAAGAAGAAAGAGAAAAGAGCACGCAAGGGTGTAGCACAGCTCGGGGAACAATCAAAGCAATCAGTGCCTTCGCTAGTAATTGGAAATGAATATGGTTCAAACATTGACGTGCTAGACTAGCCGATACTGGCAGATTTAAAATTTGATGAGCTTGAAATTTTTTTGCTGAAACTGGTCTTAGCTTAGCCCAAATGATAGCTGGGGCACCAATTGAAAGTGCTCCAGAATTTGATCATTGGCAGAAGGAATATACATATGGCAAGAGTCTATACAACCCTGCGGCCCTTAGCAAACTTGGAACACAAATGTACATGCTAAACAAAAGGTACATTGCAGCGTGTGTCAGAAAAGCAGATGACTATCTTTGCGTCCGTATTAGAAACTATCATTACTTCCGTGGTGATGATATTATTTATGTTCAATTTAATGAGCTACACCAACTATGCCACATGGACGCTCTTGACAAATCTCTAATGAGTTGCTTGTGTCTGTAAGTGATTCTTTCTTTCAATAATGTCACTGTAACTTATCATGTATATATATAACTAATTACAGAAACCTGCTATACATATGCAGAAACATGATGAGGGACCTCAAAGTTAGAAATGAAAAGGAGATTGGATTTGTGGATCCAAATGTTGTATTCAAAGACCAGAAGACCCCGTATGTCTTATGGAGAACTCAAACGGAGAGAAAATCTATGGAGGTTCTTGATCAACCAAAAAGATAAAAGATATATACTCTTTCCCTACAACTTTAAGTAAGTGTCGTTATCGTGTGTACATTCTATGTAACTAATTAATCAGATCAATATGAAGATATATACTAATGTTGCCTACATGCACACAAATGCAGCTTTCATTGGATACTAATTGTCATTGATCTCTGGCAATGTCAATTGGTAATCTATGACTCGTTGAGAAAACCACAGGACGATTACCAAGAAATGATAGATATTATCCAAGGGTAACTCCGATCTCTATATATTAAATTCTACTCTTTTAACTCGGTAATAGATAATGAATAATGATCGTTTTATTGCTAGGGTATGGGCTGGGTTTGTGTAGAAACACCGTCCAGAGTTGAATGTAGCACTTTCAAAGCCCATCTTACTTCAGTGGGTTCTACGGTAGACACCGGGCAACAATTTGTGTGGCTACTATGTGTGCGAGTTTATGACGGTCTATGCCAAAAGAACTAATCTTCAGCACCTAAAAGTATGTAACATGTATATATAATAAGTTGATTTCATTTATTTGTTTCTATTTAATAAATCCTATTCATACCTCTAACTTTTTTCTTTAATGTCTATTAAAGGAGATGTGGCTGAAGGAGCAGGTGTTGGATGCGGTGCGCCTAAAAGGAATTCAGGAGACAATCGCAGGATTTCTTAACGACCAAGTCCTAAATCCCGGCGGCGAGTGCTACTTCAACCCTTAGGAGCCAATGAAACCAAATCACGATGATCATTTGTATGATGCTTGAGTGACGGAGATAAATTGTGTTGTAAATACTTTGTCCGTGAAGCATATGTGTAAATATTATATTATAGACATATAGATACATATAATATATATATATATATAGTGTTTTATAGTATATTTATATGTAGTGCTTTAAATTATATAAATTATAGGTGCGTGTTCCATAAACTACCAGCAAACAATACGCATTCGAAAATAATAATAACATAATTGTAAACCCTAAATGGAAAACCAAATGAAAAGAAAAAGAAAAAAAGTCTTTAGCCCCGGTTGGTTGCAACAACCGGGACTAAAAGTGGAGGCCAGGTGGCACACCCTGGCGCACCTTTTAGTCCCAGTTGGTGTTACCAACCGGGACTAAAGGTGAGACATTTAGTCTCGAAACCTTAGCCTCGGTTTCGTAGCCGGGACTAAAGGTCCTTACGGCCCGGGGCTAAAGCCCTTCCCTGTACTAGTGGTCGAAGCACTCAGAAGCACCGGCCGAGTATCACGCGTGCTTCTCGGATGCCTAGCTAGCTTGATGAAGTCATGTTGATGTCATTGTTGATATTTGGGAACACAATAAGGAATTGATCCGTAAGCGCACGGATATTGGTGAGCACTTCACCCGGGATGTTATCGAGAGTATCGTATTTATATTTTTACCACTAGGACAAAGAGTGCATCTCACTAACCTGGTCTATTACTACTAACCTTTAGGCTACAAAGAATGTTTCTCGATGTGAGCGATGTATAGAGAAGACTACAACCGTAATCTCGTTCTAACCTTGGTAAGGATAATCTACTGCTCTATTAGGGAGGCTCACGGAATCTAGACACCACAGAGGATGTTTAACCCACACCTATAAACCCTATCGATCCTACTAATGGGATGTGTGCTGCAAAGGTAACTCGGAAATGTCACGTTCCTCGCTACTACCACGGTCCAGCTAGTCAGGGGATATCTATGAGTATCCTAGCCCAAACACCACGTCTACGCTAGAGATGATTACTCTAAACTCTACGCGAAGAGATTAAAGTAAACTCATAAACCAAAGAACAATAAAATAAGAACTTACTAGAATTTAGAAGTCGAAATACTGAAGAATCCTAGGAGCAAGCTTCGGGTTAGAAGAACTTGATCCCGCAGGTACAACCTCGGAGTAGACACCGACAGGCCGGGCTTCCTCCGATCTACACCTCCACTCTATCTCTCTCAATCTAGTAGATCTAGTCTACTCTCTGTTGACACTAGCTAACACCACTTAGATACTAGGTTGTCATCCCTAGCATGGTGCCAGAGTGTACAAAGGTATTTATAAATATAAAGGCTCTCTAGAAAATAATCTATTCTATCCGCAAGCACACAGATAAAACACCTCATTGTAGCATTTCACCAGGATAAGTATTCTAGGTATCGTTATTTATAATTCTGCTTAAGAGAACAAAAGGGATGAAATTAAATTAAGGACAAAATCTATCAAGGCATAGACTAGAGATAAACATGATTACTAATGAGAAACTCGTCACACAGTCACTTACTTTGGCAGGGGGTAAACCATAAAGATAATGATAATGAATTATAAGTTCAAGGGATAAAGAACACAGCGATTAGAAAATAGACTACTCCTCATATATGTAGGTGATGTCGGATTAGCTAGAGAATGGATTCTAAGTTATCTACTAACTACTAAGTCATAATCTACTATAGTTATCTACAAGATCATATATAGCATAAAAGACTCTTCATTCATGTATAAGGAACATTGATAAAGTAAAGCAGAGCATCGCACGACTTACTCCACAATACTGGTTCTGCCTGTCCTATCAACAGAGGGTGGACTATATAAGAATCAACGATGCTGTCACTATCGCGAACTACCACACGACCCGGCCAATAGGATACATTTGCAGATAAATAACATCTAAGCACCACGCTCACATGTGATCTATCACCTAACTCCCTCGCGTCAAGAGCTAAGCGCTTTGCAAACTTATACATAAACTCATTATCAATTAGAACTATATCAAATATAGAAGTAGAACAAACTAAGAACATAATAATTAGAGACATAATGCAATTAGAACAAAGAATTAGAGAAAGATTGAATAATACCAATCTTTATTACCGAAGATCTGAATCCAGAGCGTAGTGCTCTACTTCTCTAATTGCTATCTAATCAAACCTCTAAACTTGAAGGATTAGGGAGTAGCTAATTCTAATTCTCTGTGGGAGAGAAGCTCTAAACCCTAACTTTGATGCCTACCTCTGAATAATGATTTCTTCTCTTCTCCTCCCTCCTCCAGGGGGGAGAGGCCTTGGTTTTATAGTCCCTTCAAGTGAGTTTGGGCCGTCGGATCAAACCGACATTGATTGTGTGGTTTAGATTGATCCTTTAGGTCGGTGGAGTTTAGCCCCGAAGCAGAGTCCTGATCCAACTCCTGGCTAGGGCGGGCGCCCAAGGGGGGTGGGCGGGCGCCCTGCCCCTAAGCCCGATCCTCTTGTCGTTCGTTCCCGTGGCTTCTGGACTCTTCTAGATTGAAGAAAATTGTGCGGCACGTAATTATCTCGTTGTAAACATGACATGTGGGCCTTCTCTCCATATTCTCTGATAACCCCCTGCAGAAATAGATAAACACCAAAGCTCATGGAATTCTGTCAGATAAAACCCTAATTCTAGATGTTTGTTTCATATTGATCCATTTTCATGTTTATTTGATTGTTAATTTTAGTACTTAAGGACCGTCAACAAACTCCCCCAAGCTTACCCTTTGCTCGTCCCTGAGAAAACAGCTAAACTCAGATGGATTAGGAGTTGCTTCGATGTTTTCTTTTCTGACAAGGACACATGCTTTTACATAAAAATTCTTCCAGATTAGTGTGAAGTGTTATGGAGTTTAGTCCCTGCACTTAAATCTTAAGTAATCGAAAGACAAAATTATTAAGTCAAGCACTATTCCTCCTGTCTATACTTCACCTTTGTTCCAAAGTTTTTCATAAGTTTTCAAAATAAAACTCAGAGTTCCCAGCAATGATTCTCTCAAGTCTCTCTATATGTGGTATTTGTGGATCCTTACCAAAATTTCACTTACCTATAGCTAATGGAATATTTAAGTGGAGCTCATAGGAGTGAAAAAAAACAGCTCATACATATGTTGTCTAATCGAGCCATGGATCCAAAGGAACTCAGCAGATAATTAAATCAAGATGTGCATGTGTGATGGAGTAAATGATAGTGATGGTAAAAATGCATAAGTGATAATAAAACTTAGTTCTCATTGCTCCTCATATTGTTATCTCTCCTCTTCTCTGATCTTTGCTTTGGGAGAACATGGGCTATCTTTTTCTTTTCTTTTTTTTTCAGGTGGGTAGTAGATACCCCTAATTCTACTATCGGACACTTGTCCATTTTTTCCGCTCAAGTGGGCATCTTTGTACCCCTAATTCTACTCCGGACACTTGTCTATTTTTACCTCTCGTCTCACTCTTTTTCTTTCTTTTTCGAGGTTCCGGGCACTTGCCCCTTTTTATTTCCTCGCATATTTTTGCATAACCCATCCCTCTTCTGCATTGAATCTTTTTAGAGAGAGAAAATAACAATACTTGGGATAGTGAGTGATAATATATTATTATTATTTTTTTTGCAATTTTAATGATTGGTGATGAATGCTGTGGTAGATGTGTGCAAGTGAATATCTTAATTTAACCACATGAAAAGCTCCTAAGGGTCTACACAGCTCGATCAAACTCAATGTAAATATAGTAAAAGATGTTATAGCAAGTGTGGCTGTGGTAGGTAGTTGTAATGCTAGGAACTCATCATGTGATTTGTAAGTTTTCAAAATAAATCTCCAGAACTTAGTGTAGTAGGAACAAGATAAACAGTAGCTCAACTTTATATCATGCCTTTCTCTTACCTAGACATTAGTTTTATGCTTCCCAAAGATATTAAGTTTTAGTAATTCCTGGAAAAACTCTAATATAGAAACTAGGTACTCGAAAGTAAGCAAACAGATCAACTGCTCATCATTTCCATTATGCATCTTTTTGGTCTTTTTATTTTTCTAGACATTAAGCTTAGCAAGAAAATAAAGCATACTTATCTACACACTCTTTTTATTTTGTTTTCATGTTTATAAAATGCAGTAAATTGAAGCAAGAAAATATTTATTAGGTTTTCTAAGTTTTTCCTTTTAAGATAAAAAACTAAAATAGAAAAGAATAAATAAATAAGAAGAGCAAATAAAAACTTACTTGATAAATTGGGGAGGAACTCCCCCAAGCTGGATGTTGATGTCGGTCTTACCCGAGGTTCCAGAACCGCATCATGGTTGTGATGTTGTCGTTCATTGTTGCTGTATCTTGTCTCAGCTCTTGTACTGCAGCGGCATGGTCCTGGTTCCATTTTTGTTGCTCTTCCAGGAGTCGTCCATGTTCTGCTTGCATGTTCTAGATGTCGAGGAGAGTGTTGTCGGTACGAGTGAAGAAAGCACCGGCCTCTTGATAGTAGTCATTCGTGAAAGCGTAGGAGGCGTTGGATTATCGTCCTGCATCAAATTGGGGCGGAGGTCTAGATCTTGAAGCTCCATATGGATCGGTGGAGTACCTGCCCGTATGGAAAGGCGGGTTTGTCCACTGGTGATCTTGGCTCTCCGGCCATGTCTCCTCTGTTGGCTCTTGTGGTTGCGCATGTCGAACCCATGGGTCTCGAAGGACTCGGGGGTTGTAATCGCAATAATGCAGGTGCGCTGCTTCTTCTGGTCCGGGATCAGCTCCATACCAGGTGCGTTCTCGATGGGTGGTCATCCTTTCAGATGCCACTCGCTGTGGAGCTCTCTGGTTTACTGGTGTTGCTGCAATCTCAATCAAAAAGTTTTGAACAACGTAGAGGCCAAGGTTCGGGTTGGGTAACCGAATCTTGCCTCTATCATCATATAGTATATATATATTATATTCCCCTCTTTCTTTAACATCCGAGCTTGTCTAAATGTGTCAGAGCCATGATAAATTCTTAACTCATCTATGAAGTCCAACAATGAGTTTTCTAGTAAATGAAGGTTAGAGTCTAGACGAGTGATAAGTGAAGTACATCCTACTGGTCCCTGTAGACTAGGTACACTAAGCCAATGAGAAACTAAAAGTGTAACGGGTGAAGTAGGTACTTTATTAATAGCAGCATATAAAAGTTGTAAATCTTCTACTCTTACTTTCCTAATATCATCACGATAGAAAAGATTGTACCCAAGCCATTTGTGGAACATCCTAAGAGTGGGGTGTTCCATGTCACTGGTTCGGGCTTGACTATAAAAATTATCTCTAGATATTTCTCTCCAAAACTGGTGTCTCTCAAAATTAGGTAGGTCGGAGTCAATGTTCAGGATGCATCTTGAAGAGAAACCAAGATGGTCGCTCAGCTCTTTCCAAGACAACATAATCTCTTGTTTGAACATCCGAAAAACAATTCCCCCCTCATAATATTGTAAGGTGCAAAGAAATTCGAGGGTGATAAGACGAGAACCCAGCTCAGTTATATTCCAAAAATTTGTCCAACCTATCATTTGGAAAATTAAGTCAAATTCAGTGTCCATACCTGTTTCTTGTAGTAAGATTGGATCGAGAGTAGGGGTGTGAATAAAATCTTTGTTCTTTAATTGCTGATATACTTCTTTCTCTCTTCGGGTCTTCAGTCCAAGGTCTCCTATCTTGAGAAGGACCTTAACTTGCTGACTTGATGAAGATGACGGAGCTTGTGTGGGTGTCGGGTCGACGCTCATCTCTGATGGCTGTGAGGAGTGTCGGGATGAACTCCTTGTACCAATGTTCTTGAGAGCCTTCCCTGCATTCTTCACCTTCTTAAACATCCTGCAAACAAAAGTTGGCAAAAACACAACTAGTGGAAAATGTGAGAGAAAATGTTAGTGGTCAGCTGTCCGGAATATCAGTAGTCCAGGGGTTAATCATTCAAGACAAGTTTCTATTTTGGTAGAGCCTCCCCCTAAACAACTTTTATTTCCGCTTAGACAACAGGATCACTACTTACTAGGTGATACTCACTCTTTCACTCAAAAGAACTCTCAATCTTCTCACACTCAGAGCTATTCTCTGGAAACTGAGAACTACGAGCTTGCAAGGTTTCTGAAATGTGTGTGTGAAGAGAAGGGGAGCTGGAGGTGGCCATTTATAGGCTGAGCAAGGAACAGGGCGGGCGCCCTGGGTAGGTCGGCGGGCGCCCACCCCTGGTGTCCATCCTGGGTGTGCCTCCTCCACTTGCTTCCTTGCTTTGATCTCATGTAGAATAATATTGTGTTGGTGGTGGTTGGACAGTGGAAAGATGTCTGGTGAGTGGAAACATATTGGTGGATGAAATTATGTGATGGGATGTATGTGAGGTGAAGTGTATGACATGTGGGACCCAAGGAGTGTGGGTCATGCTTCTAGAAGGTTACTATAATTAAATATAATGCAGGAAAATCTATGAGAATTGAAACATAATTAAAATGATTATGGAAAATATTTTTGTGCCTCCACAATAATTAATAAATATGGGTTGTTACACACCATGAATATTATTTATATGGGGCTTTTGATTATTATAATAATGCTATTTATAAATGTGACTAATGCAAGATTTAATTATGCAAGAATTTAAATATGGGAAAATTAATAATGCGGATAAATACCGATTTACCTCCCGGTGAGGGTTTGGGATTTTTAGGTCCCCCAAGCTGGACCTCCAAATCTTTTAATCTTCTGAATTACCTTCCTCCGGAGATGGTGTCTCCAGTGGTTCTTCATGAACTTCCTTCACTGTAGAGTCTCTCTCTGGTCTGGGTTTGAATGTGAAGTGTTCTTCTTGTCTGTTTATGTTGAACTTGATTTCTCCTTTTCCGACATCAATGTGGGCATTGGCAGTGCTTAGAAATGGCCTTCCAAGGATGATGGACACTTTTGAGTCAGGACTCATGTCCAGTACTACGAAGTCTACTGGCACCAGGAAATCTCTGATCTTGACTAGAATGTTCTCAGCGATACCCAACGGATGTCGAACCGATTGATCCGCTAGTTGTAGGCACATTGATGTTGGTTCTAGGGTCGCATGCTCAAGCTTTTTGTAGACTGATGCTGGCATCACACTGACACTTGCTCCGAGATCACAGAGTGCATTGTTGAAGTGTTGGTTTCCGATCGAGCAATCAATAGTGGGGCATCCTGGATCTTCCTTCTTCTTTGGTGGTTTGTTGAGGATGGCCGCACTACATTCTTTTGTCAGCTTGATAACCTCAGTGGTGGGCAGTGGTCTCTTCTTGTTAAGAATATCTCTGATGTACTTCGCATATGTAGGTACCTGTATAGCATCCTGCAGAGGTATGTTGACATATAATTTCTGAATGACCTCTATAAACTTACCAAACTGCTCATCCGACTGCAATCCTCTGTTTCTTCTAGGAAATGGCAAATAGTTGGTGTCGTAAAAATCTTTCCTCATTTCTCCAGTTCTTGGTGGTTGTAGCAGATCTTCTACTTCAACTGGGCTTTCTTCTTCTATCACTGCTGGTTGCACTGGTGCTGATGTTCTTTGTTTCTCTTTTGGTTATGGGGGATCTCTGGTGGCTTTGCCTCCTCTAGTAGTTATGTTCTTTACCTGCTCAATGTTAGTAGCAACAGGCAGTGCAGCAGCTATCTTTATTAATTTAAGCTCTACCCTTTTATTAAGAGTGTTTTTGCTCATCAAAGGCAGTTAGTAGAAAATCCATTTTATTGTGTATATCTTTTAGAGATGATTCATTTGTATCTAGCCTTTGTTTAACTTCATCATTAATTTTGGTTTGTTGAGCAATTATCTCTTTTAATGAAAGTTGCTTGAAAGTATTACCTGAATTCATACCTTTGCTATTGGGTTGACTCGGAGTTGGTTGATATTTGTATGCTGTCTCAATGGCCCTTTGATCTTCTTTGAACATGGCCCTCTAGTCAATCCAATGGAGCAAATTTTCCATCTTAGTTGATAATGCATTTACTTCTTCTGGTATTTCTTTAGTTTGATGACATTGTTGAGCTTTATCTTGGAACCAACTTTGATTTTCTACTATCTTATCCAAAAGTATCTCTGCTTTTCCAGTTGTAAGCTCCAAGAATGATCCTTTAGCAGATGCATCTAGACACTCACGAGCCTTCTGGGTTAATCCATGGTAGAAGGTCTGCATAAGTAACCATGTGGCCATTCCATGGTGAGGACAATCTGATATGTATCCTTGAAAATGCTCCCATGCTTCTGAAATGGCTTCTGTCTTCTGCTGTTGAAAACTGACAATATTTCCTCTTAAGGCAGTTATTTTGCCAATAGGAAAAAACTTTGATAGAAAGGCATCTGACAAGTTCGTCCAGTTATTGATGTTATCTTGATGAGTGTAGAACCACTTCCTCGCTTTCCCTTCTAGTGAGAATGGAAAAAGGCGAAGTAGTATGACGTCTTTGTCAACTCCGTTGATGTGGATTGTGCTTCCAATCTCTAAAAAATTCTGCAAGTGTGCACTAGCATCTTCATGTGCCTTTCCACTGAATTGTGTAGCTTGTACCAAATTGATGAGGCTTGACTTGAGCTCGAACTCGGGTACTCCTTCTTCTACTGCAAATCTTGGACCAGTTGAAATGTTCTCAAGACTTGGGGCAGAGAATTCTTGCAAAGTCTTTTGTGCCATAGCTTCAGCAATTGGTAGCTAGCTTCTTCTTTCTTTCTTGATTTCTTTGGTTCTGATGATGAAGAGTTGAATGTACCCAAAGTCAATCCTGATATACCCTGTATAAAAATATAAACATAGAAAAACAACAGGGTGAACCTGCCAAAGCAGAGGTGCCTTGTTATGATTTCTCACTTAGTAGCTGTTTTATGCAATTATTTCTCTATAGTCTAGTCTAAAATTTTATACGAATAACCTTGACTGATTTACTGGCTTTCCTTACCGTTCCCATGTGTTACCCTTTTGTTCCCCGGCAATGGCGCCAGAAATGCTTGTTGACACTAGCTAACACCACTTAGATACTAGGTTGTCATCCCCAGCATGGTGCCAGAGTGTACAAAGGTATTTATAAATGTAAAGGCTTTCTAGAAAATAATCTATTCTATCCGCAAGCACACAGATAAAACACCTCATTGTAGCATTTCACCAGGGTAAGTATTCCAGGTATCGTTATTTATAATTCTGCTTAAGAGAACAAAAGTGATGAAATTAAATTAAGGACAAAATCTATCAAGGCATAGACTAGAGATAAACTTGCAAGAACATGATTACTAATGAGAAACTCGTCACACAGTCACTTACTTTGGCAGGGGGTAAACCATAAAGATAATGATAATGAATTATAAGTTCAAGCGATAAAGAACACAGCGATTAGAAAATAGACTACTCCTCATATATGTAGGTGATGTCGGATTAGCTAGAGAATGGATTCTAAGTTATCTACAAACTACTAAGTCATAATCTACTCTAGTTATCTACAAGATCATATATAGCATAAAAGACTCTTTATTCATGTATAAGGAACATTGATAAAGTAAATCAGAGCATTGCATGACTTACTCCACAATACCGGTTCTGCCTGTCCTATCAACAGAGGGTGGACTATATAAGAATCAATGAAGCTGTCACTATCGCGAACTACCATACAACCCGGCCAATAGGATACATTTGCAGATAAATAACATCTAAGCACCACACTCACATGTGATCTATCACCTAACTCCCTCGCGTCAAGAGCTAAGCGCTTTGCAAACTTATACATAAACTCATTATCAATTAGAACTATATCAAATATAGAACTAGAACAAACTAAGAACATAATAATTAGAGACATAATGCAATTAGAACAAAGAATTAGAGAAAGATATGAATAATACCAATCTTTATTACCGGAGATCTGAATCCAGAGCATAGTGCTCTACTTCTCTAATTGCTATCTAATCAAACCTCTAAACTTGAAGGATTTGGGAGTAGCTAATTCTAATTCTCTGTGGGAGAGAAGCTCTAAACCTTAACTTTGATGGCTACCTCTGAATAATGATTTCTTCTCTTCTCCTCCCTCCTCCAGGGGGGAGAGGCCTTGGTTTTATAGTCCCTTCAAGTGAGTTTGGGCCATCGGATCAAACCGACATTGATTGTGTGGTTTAGATTGATCCTTTAGGTCGGTGGAGTTTAGCCCCGAAGCAGAGTCCTGATCCAACTCCTGGCCAGGGCGGGCGCCCAAGGGGGGTGGGCGGGCGCCCTGCCCCCGAGCCCGATCCTCTTCTCGTTCGTTCTCGTGGCTTCTGGACTCTTCTAGATTGAAGAAAATTGCACGGCACGTAATTATCTCGTTGTAAACATGACATGTGGGCCTTCTCTCCATATTCTCTGATAACCCCCTGCAGAAATAGATAAACACCAAAGCTCGTGGAATTCTGTCAGATAAAACCCTAATTCTAGATGTTTGTTTCATATTGATCCTTTTTCATGTTTATTTGATTGTTAATTTTAGTACTTAAGGACCGTCAACACTCTCACATTGGATGCTAAGCCCTAAGTCTATGTAGTGGAAAGGTTATCCTTTGAGGGCACCTCTCAACTCTATGATGAACTTGTCCTCCTCCAGGGGCCAGGGGGTCTGCTTATATAGTCCCCTTAGGTGAACGTGGGCCGTCGGATCAAACCGACATTGATTGAATGGTTATCCTTGATCCCTTAGGTCGGTGGAGCATGATCCGCGAAGTTGGATCTGATTGGTGGAGACACCAGGGCGGGCGCCCTACCCCCGGGCCCAATCGCCTTCCCGTTCGTTCCCGTGGCTTCTGGAGTCTTCTAGATGGTAGAAAATTGCGCGGTGCGTTAATATCTCTATGTAATCCCAACATGTGGGCCTTTCTTCCTTATTTCCTGATAACCCTTACAGAAACAGATAAACAACAAAACTCGTGGAATTCTGTCAGATCAAACCCTAATTATAGGTGTTGTTTATATATTGGTCCTTTCCCTTGTTTATTTGATAATTAAAATTGATACTTAAGAACCATCAACAAACACCCCCATACTTAGGCTTTTACTCGACCTCGGGAAAAGGATGGTTAAGAAAAAATATCTGGGGTTAAAACATTGTAAAGCATTTTCTTCATATCTGCAGAGTGTTGTAAAAATTTCATTGTGTACCATAGTCAGGGAAATATAAGGTCAAGAGTAGAGGTCCTTTCTTCTCAATCCTGTTACTTGGAGTTTTTCGTATATTTTTGAAAAGAAATTTAGCGTACCTTTTTCCTCATAGGTTCTCTCAGATCACTCATTATCTTTTGTATATCTCACCGAGGCTGTTTTAATTTGCAAAAATTCTCAAGCATACTTACCATGAATTTATTGCCTGATCAAAACGGGATCCGAGGAGAAGAATGCCATACTCTTAGATCAAAGACTTTGGAAATTAAAAACTTGTCAACTCTTACTAGCATATTGCTTATTAGAGGAACCATGGGCTATCATTTTCTTTCTTTTCTCTCTTTTTTTTAAGGTGGATACTGAGGTACCCCTAATTCTATTATCGGACACTTGTCCATTTTTTTCTGTGAGGTTGTCGAGCACTTGCTCCTTTTTATTTCCTCGAAATATCCTTATTTTTGCATAGCCCATGCCTCTAACGCAATAATACTTCGGAAGAGTGAATCTTTCTGAATAAATGTCTTGATCTTAGGAGCATGATAAATCTCTCAACAAGGGTCTAACTCATTTTGAACAAACTCAATACAAAGCAGATAGCTTTTATAATTATCATGTTAATATTTTCTGGTTTATCAGGCATATAAAACACTGAGGATGGTAGCTAGAATTTTTGAAGATTTTGAAATAAATTCTCCAAGCAACATTGATATCAAGAATAAGGTACTCATACTCTACCATCTCACATTTCACAATGATTTAAGTAACACAGGGTTTTAAAATGATTTTATAATAATTGCAAGTTTTCAGGAAATATCACAGAGTGAGATTAATCATGATTAGAAGCATTTTAATCTTTTTAATTTATCATATCGGAGACAATATTCTGCATAATCCAAGATATATATGTATGTGTAAAGTGTGCAGAGTATGTACCTGAATCGTAGAGTGGTGTAGTCAAATTGCGTTTGGCATGCCGAGGGATCTCCCCCATACTTGTTTTCTGCTTTCTTGCATAAAAATAAAGTAGAGACACACAAGACATAATACTAATAATAATACTCTTTATTAATCTTGAGGCATTTATTACAAATGACTAGTAATGAACTGAAGCTAATAATAGATCTAAACCGAATTTAAGGATAAATAACTAAGATGCATTGCCTCAAGATCTGATCTAGATAACTTAGCGGTGCTCTAACTCCCTGATCTTCTTATTGGCACTAGCAAGATCATGCCTAAGACCTAGTATCACAGTGTTATGGTTAGAGAGCTGCCTAGTGATAGAGTTAACTGAGGACTGGAGCTCTATGATGATCCTGTCTAGCCTACGAACGTCCTCTTCAATATCTACTATAGTCTTGCGACGCTTAGCAGGTGTCTCAAGAGCATTGAGAGCGTACTTCGGGGCTGCCTTTGGAGGGATGAAACGGACTTTGGCTGCTCTAACCCCCTCAAAGTAAGGCCTCTCCTCCTCTATAGTGTAGCGGATACTGCTGATCTTGCCGCTCCGGTTGGTCTTGACTCCAACGACCCTCTCATTGGGTCTGGGTGGCAGGATCCTTGTGCCGGCTGGCACCTTGACGGTGGCCTCCTTCTTGGCTGACGGTCCCTTGAGAAGTTGGGGCTGTGGCGGTGTAGTGAGAACTGGTTGAGCATGGTAGGATTGGGTGGAGCTGCGCTGGCGTAATGGCATGGCTTCTAGCTATCGCTCTGTGTTGGCCGAGACAAGAGCATATGCGTCGGGGTCTTCCTTGGGATTCTTGTTGAGGTCGTAGGGGACGACTTCCTAATCGTCGTGGAACTCTTCGGCCATTGGAGCAGCAAGGGCCTAAGCAAGCTCTAATTGAAGAAGGAGAGAAGGCTTGTATGAATTGGTGTTTAAAAACTGGCGTCAGGGGTCTATTTATATAGGGGTCAAAAACTACCTCTAGGGTTTGTTCGGACTACTCCCGCCGCCGTGCGTGCGAAACTTTCCATCTGTATGATTATTTAGTTTACCATAAATGTGTTTATCACGACGGAGGAAATCGGGACTGAGAGGGGACAGGGGCTGGACGCCCGCCCTCTTCATCATGGCGCCCGCCCTATGTCTAGCCCCTCTGTGGGCCCACTTCCTCGAGCGTGCTTCTAGATGCAGACTTTATTCGGAAAATATATATGTGGCCCAAAAATGTCAGATTAAAAAGGTTGGGCTCTAAATCTCCATGGTAAGGTAGAAATGGATCACGTCTATCTCTTCTAATTCTTTATGGGCTCTAAAAATAATTTAAGACGTTGACCATTTACCTTGAATAACGTACCTTCGTCATTTTGAAGTGTGATAGCTCTGTGGGATGATGAATTGATTACCATGAATGGTCCTTCCCATTTACTCCGGAGTTTTCCATGCCCGAGAAGCTTCACCCTAGAATTAAAAAGTAATACCTTATCTCCGGGTGCGAACTCCTTCTTGATCCTCTTGTCATGCCACCTTTTAACTCTTTCTTTGTAGATCTTCGAATTGTGATATGCTTTCTCTCGCCATTCTTCCAATTCTGATAATTGCATTCTTCTATGATCTCCAGCAATATAGTTCAACAGGTAGGTGACAAGTCTTCCTGTACACCAATTGGTATGGGGACATTCCAATTGGGGTCTTGTATGCTGTCCGGTATGCCCAGAGTGCATCGGGTAACTTGTCTTTCCATGCCGTTCCCATTTCATTGACTGTCTTCTAAAGAATATTCTTGATTTGTTTGTTGGAAGTCTCTGCTTGGCCACTTGTCTAAGGATGGTAAGGAGTAGCGACGTTGTGACGGATTCCATGTTTTGATAGATATTGCTTGAAGCATTTGTCGATGAAGTGTGCTCCTCCATCACTTATCACTACTCTGGGGACTCCAAATCTTGGAAATATAACTTCTTCAAACATCCTCTTTGAACTGATGTTGTCAGCGTGCTTGCAAGGTAATGCCTCTACCCACTTGGAGACGTAGTCAACTGCCACCAAGGTGAACTCACACTTCTTTGATGGGGGAAATGGACCCATGTAGTCTATTCCCCAAACATCAAAGAGCTCAATCTGAAGGTTGTTGGTGAGTGGCATGGCATCTCTTGTGTTTATGTTTCCGTGCCTTTGACATGCCCCACATCTTCTGATATATTGCTTCGTGTCTTCATACATCGTAGGCTAGTAGAATCCACACTGCCAGGTCTTTGAATGTGTACGAAATGCTCCATAATGACCTCCATACGGTGATGAATGACATCTGTCAATGATCTTCCATCCTTCCTCAGTGGTCACACACCTCCTGAGTAAGCGATCAGAGCATACTCAGAAGAGGTATGGCTCATCCGATATATGAGAACGACTTTCTTGAATAAGCTTCTTCTTGTTTGCTCCTGGTGGTACATACCCTGAAACCATAAAATTAACAATATCTACATACCAAGGGTCAGACCTGTTAATCCCGTAGAGCATGTCGTCCCGGAGTGAATCTTTGATGGGGGTTTCCTGTGGATTCTTAAAATATATTCTAGACAAGTGATCAGCAACAGAATTTTCTACTCCCTTTTCATCTTTTATTTCTAAGTCAAACTCTTGAAGTAATAAGATCCATCTAATCAGGCGAGGTTTAGCATCTTTTTTAGTGAGCAGATATTTTAATGTAGCATGATCAGTGTAAACAATTATTTTAGCTCCAACTAAATAAGATCTAAACTTATCAATGGCAAAGACAACAGCCAGAAGCTCTTTTTCAGTGGTTGCATAATTAAGTTGAGCTCCTATCAAAGTTTTACTGGCATAAGCAATTGCATGATGCTTCTTATTTTTAGTTTGTCCCAAAACTTCCCCCACAGCAAAATCACTAGCATCACACATAATTTCAAAAGGCAACGACCAATCAGGGGGTTGAATGATTGGTGCAGAGATGAGTGCATTCTTTAATAAATTGAAAGATGTTAGGCATGCATCATCAAATTCGAAAGGAGCATCCTTGGCTAGCAAAAGAGTAAGTGGTCTAGCAATGAATGAAAAATCTTTTATGAATCTGCGATAAAAACCAGCATGGTCAAGAAAGCTTCGAATCCCTTTTATATTCACAGGTGGAGGTAGTTGTTCAATTACTTCAATTTTAGCTCTGTCTACCTCAATACCTCTTTCAGACACTAAGTGTCCCAGCACTATTCCTTCCCTAACCATAAAATGACATTTTTCCCAATTAAGGACTAATTGCTTTTCTTCACATCTTTGCAAAACCTTGTCTAAGTTTTCAAGACAACTTTCAAAAGTTTTTCCATAAACAGAGAATCATCCATGAAAACTTCCATAATCTCTTCAATCATATAAGAAAATATAGACTTCATGCATCTTTGAAAAGAAGCTGGTGCATTACATAACCCAAAAGACATTCTACGGTAAGCATAAGTTCTGTATGGGCAAGTAAAAGTGGTTTTGCTTTGATCATCGGGATGGATCGGGATCTGGTGATACCCTGAATATCCATCTAAGAAACTGAAGAATGAATGGTTCGCTAATCGCTCTAGCATCTCATCTATGGAAGGTAAAGGAAAGTGATCTTTTCTCGTGGCTTTGTTTAGTTTTCTATAGTCTATGCACATCCGCCACCCTATGACGGTGCGTTGCGGAATTAGCTCGTTCTTTTCATTCATAACGACAGTCATGCCTCCCTTTTTAGGCACAACTTGAACTGGGCTCACCCACTCACTGTGCGGCACAGGATATATAATCCCTGCATGCGTTGATAAGTCTACGTTGGGGCTCTCGAGAAGGTGAAACAGAAGGATCTGTCGGAATACGATGGGTACAAATCATAGGACTGATTCCTCTAAGATCTTGGAGTGAGTAGCCGAAAACTGAGTGATGTTTCTCTAGAATGGTCATCATCGCAGAGTTTGCTCCTATGTGAGTTTATCACTAATGATCACAGGAAACTCTGGATTATTGTTTAGGAAAGCATAGATAAGACCGGGTGGTAAATTTTTAAGCTCTATGGGAGGTCTAGGCGTTTCTGCAAATTCATCTAAAGCTTCAGGTTTAGAAGGTTCAACTTCTTCTTCTGTGAAGAAAGGAGCTTCTTCTTCTAAGTCTGGTTCATCTAAAAGCTCTAGAGATGCAGCCTTTACCTCCTCCATAGGACCAGGAAAAAGATATGACTCAGCCTTATTATTTAAGGAGTGTGAAATTGTTATTGGAAATTTAAAGGTTTTTCCAAAAGAAATGTGTAGCTTTCCAGTATGACCTTCATAAAGGAGTCTTCTAAAAGGTTGTCCTATCAACAGGTCGAAGTCCCATGTATCAAAGATATAGAAGTTCAAATGAACCATGGATCCTTCTTCCATAAGGGGTAGGACATTAATAATTCCAAGACTGGGGACTAATCGTCCCGAAGATTCCTTTATGACCTTTGTTGTGGGGGTTAAGACCAAATTTTTAAATAATTTAAGTGCAAAAGATTCAGACATGATGTTGATCCCCACAACAGGATTATAGAGAGCATCAAATTGATCAGAATCATAAGCACAGCGTATAGTTATAGGAGGTGTGTCCAAACGGATCACATCAGAGGAAAGCTCTGTCTCCTCCAACCAATCGCTACTCATGACTGCGATAAGCTCTCTCAATTGATGTTCAGTTGGCAAACAAATGCTAAAATGGTCGTTTTGGGGTCTGTCAATAGAATGGTAGTTTGAGATGTTTCCAAAATCGGCAAATAGATCAGATTCTATATCCAGCATGAAATCAGGTGGTGGAATTTCTTCCTTTTGTGGCTCAGAACTTGGGATAGCTAAAGTAGATGGAGAATTTGGCGGAGTGTCTACTTCGGCTTCGTGGGTTTCAACAAGAAGGGTATTATCCATCTCACCTTCTAGGATTCTATCTAATATCACTCTAGCGTCATCAGTAGGGATGCGAAAGAAAGAACCTCTAGACATTGTATGTAGCATTTGTTTATGATCTTTCTGAAGACCTCGAAAAAAGTGAAATAAAAGAACAGGGTCTTCAAGATTAAGGTTTGGACCAGATTCTAAAAGATCAGAAAAACGTTTCCAGGATGTTCCCAAAGTTTCATTATCTTTTTGTTTAAAAGATAGGACTTCGAGTCTAAGGTCGCCGATACGGTCGAGGGAATAAAAATCTAGACAAAAGTTGGCTCGTAAAACTCCCCATTCACCTCGTTGTTGACTTACCTTCTGATTATACCATTGTCTAGCTTCTCCCCTTAAAGAAAAAGGAAAAAGCTTCCAACATAAAGTTTTATCAGAAATGCCTTCAATGCGAAGACAATCACATGTTTGCTCAAAATCTCTAATATGAAGCTAAGGGTTTTCGTCTTCCTTTCCTAAAAAAGATAGGTTTTGAATCATGGCAATCAACCTAGAACTTAACCTATTCTGGGATGTTTGGATAGGCTGTGATGACTCCCATGGTAAAAGGTCAGTTTCCGAAGGTGTTGCAAATTGATAGATTGATTTAGAATCTTGGTTTTCCATAAGGTAAGAATAAAGAAAATAAAGAATATAAAAATATAAGAAAAGATAAAATTATAGATACAAGCTAGTAGTAAGACTCAAGGTTATCTCAGCAAACCGTCTTTCTCCCCGGCAACGGCGCCAGAAATGCTTGTTGATATTTGGGAACGCAATAAGGAATTGATCCGCAAGCGCAAGGATATCGGTGAGCACTTCATCCGGGATGTTATCTAGAGTATCGTATTTATATTTTTACCACTAGGAGAAAGAGTGTATCTGACTAACCCGGTCTATTACTACTAACCTTTAGGCTACAAAGAAAGTTTCTCGATGTGAGCGATGTATAGAGAAGACTACAACCATAATCTCGTTCTAACCTTGGTAAGGATAATCTAATGTTCTATTGGGGAGGCTCACGGAATCTAGACACCACAGAGGATGTACAACCTGCACCTATAAACCCTATCGATCCTACTAACGGGATATGGGCTGCAAAGGTAACTCGGAAATGTCACGTTCCTCGCTACTACCACGGTCCAGCTAGTCAGGGGATATCTATGAGTATCCTAGCCCAAACACCACGTCTACGCTAGAGATGATTACTCTAAACTCTACGCAAAGAGATTAAAGTAAACTCATAAACCAAAGAACAATAAAATAAGAACTTACTAGAATTTAGAAGTCGAAATACTGAAGAATCCTAGGAGCAAGCTTCGGGTTAGGAGAACTTGATCCCGCAGGTACAACCTCGGAGTAGACACTAACAGGCTGGGCTTCCTCCGATCTACACCTCCACTCTATCTCTTTCAATCTAGTAGATCTAGTCTACTCTCACATTGGATGCTAAGCCCTAAGTCTATGTAGAGGAAAGGTTATCCTTCGAGGGCACCTCTCAACTCTATGATGAACTTGTCCTCCTCCAAGGACTAGGGGGTCTGCTTATATAGTCCCCTCAGGTGAACGTGGGCCGTCGGATCAAACCAACATTGATTGAATGGTTATCCTTGATCCCTTAGGCCGGTGGAGCATGATCCGCGAAGTTGGCTCTGATTGGTGGAGACACCAGGGCGGGCGCCCTAGGGGGGAGGGCGGGCGCCCTGCCCCCGGGCCCGATCGCCTTCCCGTTCATTCCCATGGCTTCTGGAGTCTTCTAGATGGTAGAAAATTGCACGGTGCATTAATATCTCTATGTGTTGGTGCAAAAGCTGATCTGGAAACACAAAGGGCTAATACCCGATTGAAACGTTAAGACGTGCCAGCCAATTTGACCTTACAATCGACAAAGGTGGTAACTCGAACACTTTGGTCCCGACAACTGCGATGCGCCCGGATGTCACGGCCAAGAGGTGCTCATGCCGAACTTGAGAACACGCCGAGTTTGACTCGATGAATTCCTAAGAACTCGTAGTAAAAGGGAAAATATGACGAAGTCGTCGAAATGTAGATGCTGGAATATGAGTAAAAACTTATGTTTGATTGATTGATAGATGTCCTCATTACATTGCCCTAGGGTCTACATTTATACCCTATCCAAAGAGCTACAACCAGACATGACTAGGACTCAAATTCCAAATTAAACGGAACCCGTATACAAAACGAATCCTAATAACTAAGGAAAACATTAAACTATCCCCGTAACCGATCGGGACACTGCCACGAATCAATCAGCAACCTCCGCGCTTTTCTTTAGAGTCATCGGCAGACTACCTGTTACAGCCATCGGCAAACACCAGCACTGGTCATCGGCACGAATACGTCGCCACTTCTGGACAGGTCATATTCGGTTGTTTCCCCATCGACAACCACCTTCATCGGCAACTCCCCTATAGACTAATCACCATTGCTCCATCTACCGATCTACATCCTATTAACTCCAGGTGCGTATCAAAAGATACGTGTCAAAAAACAGTGTCAACACATGCCCCCCAATTTCGGAGTATAAAATCATTAATGCTCCAAAATTCTCTACAGTAATGACGCCTTTCCGCAATTACTTCTCCCAATTTGGTAACCAGCCGCTAAATCTGAACAACCTTGGCCCGATTCTCCTGCAGATTCCTCGAATTTCTCAACCTCTCGAACCGAACCTCCCCACTTATGTGCTCATCGACAATATTACCGTTAGAGAAAACTGCCGATGGGCCGACCAGGCGATCTTGCACAGTAAAATATCTTCAAAATCATGACCGCTTGCTGTCAAATCACCTGCGCAATCCCTTGATTATCGTGCAGATAGTTACAATATCCACCTGAATACCCTCGGATTTCACGGATGCGGCAAAGAGATAAGTCAGATTTGCCCCTGCCCGTTTTGTCCTATAAATACTTCCTTCTCCGGTACTCTTTCTCCATCTTGTCATTCTACAGCCCCAAATCCATCTTTCTGGCGGCGGCATTGCCTGAGAACTCCAAGAACTCCTGCAAGGGCCTCCTCCATCAATCTTCCAAGTCTTCGATCTCTCCTCTTCCTCGGGAAGAAATAGCCATCAACTTCGTCGTTCCTGAGGTCAGCCTACCATCCTTCTCTTATACTTTTACTGTACTCCTGTTATTCTTGCACTTATGAAACTTTCATTGTACCAACAAACTGGCAAATCGGTAAAGACCAGAAGTACCAAGATGAGTGCCGATGCCCCCCAGTCTAGTCAAGCCAAAAGAAAAGGCCCCAAGAGTACTAAATCACAAGCGAAATGCCAGAGGACAGCATCACCTCCTCCTCCCCCTCCAAGATCGCCGATTCATGTGGAATCATCTCCTTCTTCGCTAGAAGTTCAGACACGGCAAGCGCCATCACCACCTCAACCGCAAGAAGTACCTCAGTCAGAAGAGACATCAGCCAATGTACTCGAGCAGACTGCTGATCCAGTAAGATCAATCATATCATCGGTAGTCTCTTCAATCCAGACAAGCACTGCACTCCCTCAAGGTAAGGTTCTATCCATAAGATCGTTGCCGATGGATTTATCTTTCCACCTTATAATTATCCTTGTTATCTTTTCAGCTGACATTGTCCCATCGGCAACTCCGACCGATCAACCTGTGGTACCATCAGCCTCAATTAGCCAGAGGCGAGAGATAGCTTTGAAACAAGTAAGCTATTTGATTATCATCCTTTATTTCACTAATCATTTCATCATCAAATAACCTATCTCCTTTTCCTTTTCAGGAACAAGATTCTCCCGACAGCCTGTTCTCCTTTGCCATCGAAATTTCTGATGATGAAGGCGAGGAAGCAAGCTCCTCTCAAGCAATCGGGATTTCATCAGCAGAAATTAGAGCAAAGCTGGAAGATCTGTTGGCCCTGCTTCATCAACATACAGCTCAACTGGTTGATGACTCTGATCCAGCTAAGGCTCTGTTCAAGGCTCTTAGAGGCCAAATCCCTGCCGACGCCGAGGAGATCCTCTTCAAGGCGGCACACTTGGAGAGTCGACAGCTCCAGTACCAAAAGGCCACTCAGCGCCTTGCCGATAGAGCCACTCATGCCCAGCTTTCAGAGGAGGTAATGAAAGTAAAGCACCTTGCCGATGAAAAACACAAGAGCATCGGCATTCTGAAATCCTCAGGAGATACACTGAAACAAAAGATCTCCGACCTATCGACAAAAAGGGAAGCCCTGTTGGCAGAGCTTAAACAAGTAGAAGAGGCTCTGTCCCAAGCTCAACATGAAGAAAGTCAGCTGCTTGAAACGATCAAGACCCTCGAACAAGAGCGAATCACTCAAACCCGCAAGGCATTGCAATTGAAGAAGAAGCTGAAGCCAGTGGAGGGTTCTGCCGATGAAGACATCAGGGAGATAGAAGAAGCCGATCAAATTCGTCTGCGCGCTATATCGGTGATCCAAGCTCTACTAAGTGCATAAGCTTTTCATCGGTGGTGTGTTTTACTCTTTCTTCAAAAACTGCTGATTATTTTGGTATAGCCGATAGGACTGTTATCGGCATCTTTTGAAACATCGTGTTCAGTCCCAGACACATTTTAATCCAGCCGATAGGAGTGTTATCGGCACTTAAACTTTTATGCATCGACCCATATGCATCAACCTTCTTATCATACCATCTGGCAACTCTCTTTTTATTTTCTTCTATACTTATCAAAGCCTTCGGCCGATGCCCTGATAAATCATCTAACTCGTCTTTCATCAAAGTAGCATAGTCATCGGCAGCCAACTGATCTTGAAAAGATAGTCGCCTAGATCCGGTCTTAATCTCCCATGGTAGCACGGCGTCGTGTCCATACACCAACTGGTAAGGTGAAACTTTAGTTGACCCATGACATGCCATCCGATACGACCATAAAGCCTCATTTAATAACGTATGCCATCTTCTAGGATTTTCCTCAATCTTCCGTTTGATAAGTTTAATAATTCCTTTGTTAGATGCTTCGGCCTGCCCATTGGCTTGAGCATAATAAAGAGACGAATTGAACACTTTAATTCCCATATCGATTGCAAATTCATCAAACTCTCCCGATGTAAACATAGTACCCTGATCGGTAGTAATTGTTTGAGAAATACCAAATCGGTAAATAATATGCTCTTTCACAAAATCAATCATATTGGCCGATGTGACCTTCTTCAAAGAAATAGCTTCAACCCACTTAGTAAAATAATTAGTGGCAACTAAGATGAACTTATGCCCTTTGCTCGATGGTGGGTAAATCTTGCCGATTAGATCAATAGCCCATCCCCGAAACGGCCAAGGTTTAATAATGGGATTCATGGCCGATGCGGGTGCCCTTTGAATATTGCCAAATTTTTGACATCCTTGACACCCTTTGAAATATTTAAAACAATCCTCAAGTATAGTCGGCCAATAATACCCATTTCTCCTGATCATCCATTTCATCTTAAAAGCCGACTGATGTGCTCCGCACACTCCTTCATGGATTTCTCCCATCAAACTTTTAGCTTCATCATCACCTAAGCACTTGAGAAGAACTCCATCTATAGTTTGATAATATATTTCATCCTCAAGGAGCACATACTTAGTAGCTTGAAACCTGATACGTCTCTCAACCTTTTTAGAAGGATCCTTAAAATAATCAATGATCTCCTTTCTCCAATCATCGGCACCGATTGCCGATAACGTGTTTAATATGGGTTGATACCCCGAGGCATGCGGAGCCAACCGATTAGCCTCCTCATTATGTAACCGAGGAACGTGCTCTAATCGGAAATCCTTGAATTCCTTCAATAGTCGCATACTTTTTTCATAATAAGTTGTCAGGACTTCGCTTCGGCATTTGTAACTTCCAGCCAACTGATTTATGACCAGCATAGAATCCCCAAAGATTTCAACAGCATCAGCATGAACCTCTTTTAACAATTCCAACCCCTTGATCAAAGCTTGATATTCGGCTTGATTATTCGTTGACGTACCAACAATCGGCAAAGAGAACTCATACTTCTTCCCTTGAGGGGAAATTAGCACTATGCCAATTCCTGCCCCCCTGTCACACGTGGATCCATCAAAGAAGAGCGTCCAAAGCACAATTTCCAAAGTCTTCACTACACCGTGATGTTGAGTCACAAGATCGGCCATAATCTGCCCTTTAACCGCTTTAGCCGATTCGTAACGTAGATCGAATTCCGACAATGCCAAAATCCACTTACCGATTCTACCACTCATAATCGGCATAGACAACATGTATCGGACCACATCATCCTTGCATATAACAGTGCATTCGGCCGACAACAAATAGTGCCTCGAATTAATGCATGAAAAATATAGGCATAAACATAATTTCTCTATTGCCGAATACCTGGTCTCAACATCAATCAACCTTCTACTTAAATAATAAATTATACGCTCCTTCCCTTCAAATTCTTGAATCAAAGCCGAACCGATGACCAACCCATCGGTAGACAAATATAATCTGAAGGGCTTTCCTTGCTGAGGTGGAATTAAAACTGGAGGATTTGTCTAATAATTCTTGATTTCATCTAAGGCCAACTGCTGCTCTTCTCCCCACGTAAACTCTTGATTGACTTTCAGTTTGAGTAAAGGACTGAAAGCACGAATTCTACCAGATAAATTAGATATAAACCGTCTGATAAAATTTACCTTGCCGATCAAAGACTGGAGTTCAGTTTTGTTGGTAGGAGCAACTATTTTATTCATGGCATCAATAGATCTCCTACTAATTTCAATTCCTCTCTAATGCACCATGAAACCAAGAAATTGCCCATGAGCATACTCACATGGGGCTTACTATTTTTAACATTTTTATTTTTTTTTCAAGATAGCATGAACCTGATTAACTAAGCAAATTATAATTGAATAATTGAAAAGAAAGGGTAACTACCAAGTTTACCTTTTGGCAAGGCGTTCGGTATTTTTATGTCCTCCGAACGGGACTCTCTGTTTTCTCAGTCGTCCTGGGATTCGCTAGGTGGCGTAGTCGGTGATTCCGGCGGCGCCTCTCTTCGTGTATAACTATCTTCTTCCTCCACACCTGACTCGGTGCTACGGTCTCCTTAGGATAGTTCTGTTCAAGCTGTTTGACTTCAGTCCTTATCACTTTTCCTTCGTAGTCTACCCATCCGTTCTTGAAGATTTGCCTCCTCTTGGTTGCGGTTGCGTCGTCTTCTTGTCCTGACCTGCTTAGATTCTTCAACTATATAGTTATGGTCAGTAAAATAGTTGCGTACCTTCTCAGAGGGGAAATACATGTGGACTTCTCCGGTTCCAATGTAGATGATTGCTTTGATAGTGTTGAGGAACGGTCTTCCAAGGATGGTGGGTGGATCATATTCGTCTTCTCCCATGTCAATGACCTGAAAATCATCTGGAGCTGAATGTATTGGTTGTAGGGGCATGGTTCCATGCAGGAGCTGATAAGTGACTGCGGCCATTATGTTGTCGTCAGATCCAGTGTCATAGATGTTGACCTCTTCCGACAAGGATCCAATGTTTTAAGTCTTCTGGACAAGACTTTCCACCATCTTCATCCTTTAGGTGCATCATTTGATTAGGTGTGGACCTTGATGTCTGCACCTCTTGATACGGTGTCACCCATATTCTTCTTTGCCCAATAGTTCGAAGTATGGTGTTGGCAATATCCTGCTCAGTGTGTTTGTGCTCATAGATCCAGGTCCTTTACTTGGTGGAGTCTGGGAGTTGTAAAACTCCTCCATGTTTTGCTTGAAGTGTACCTGTTCATAGAGACAAGGCAGAGATCAAGTGCATGGGCTCTGTTGGTGGAAAACACCAACAGAACCAAAAGTATATTTGTTCTTCTCTAACCTTAAGCATAGTGAGCAAGACAAAGTTGATGGATAATAAGATCATGAGTGTAGTATTTGAAACATTTGTCAGATCAGATGGCTCAACCTAATGGAAAGATAATCTATCTATATTTATGTTTTGTTTATATCTTCCAAATATTGAATGTGCAACATATTAGCTGATATGTTTAGGAGTGTGGGATCATGAAGGTAGTACTAAGAACAAAGATTAAAGGACTAAACATGTTGAATTAATTGAGTTAGTTAATCTGGAGTTATAAAGCATACATGTTTGTCTCTTTATTTATGTGAATGCTAGAACCAAGGAGAAGCTTATAAAAGCGATAGTCAAGTACCTTAAGGTGTTACCTTACTTGAAGAGTGACGGTACTGTATCACCTTGTGGAAGCTTTCCTTTCTTAGCGGTTGTGCATCGTGTTTGTGGCACCCTCCATGAATCATCTCTTATGAGCCACGTCTTTCTTGTGCAAATTGTTAAACTTCATGTGTCACTTTCTTCATCTCCAATGTGAGTTTATCTCAGGACTTCCCAGGTTGATATTGAAAGTTTTCCTGCAGGGGTTAGTCCAACAAAATATCCCCTATCTACTATAGCATACTATCGGCTTAAAAATCAACCTAGACACCATGTCTAATTTGATTTAGAAGGGCATTTTAACCTAAGCACCATGCTTAATTTAAAACCCCTTAGAAGTAAGATCATCATTCCTAAACTAAGCACTATGCTTAATTAAGAGATAAATGAAACTATTCCAAACCTAGACATAAACTAAAGCAAATAAAGGTAGCATGAGAGCATTTATAGAGATCTACTTAAGTGGAGATGAAGTAGTGTAATTAGTATTTAACAAATTGAGCATGTCTCAAAGGTAAGGACAACCAACGTAGCAACATGGCAAAAGATGTTTTTATGTAAAGTACTCCCCCAAGCTTGAATTTTACAAAATTCAAGTTTGGATGAATTTAATTCAATGTTGTGTGATGGTTGGTTGGACATACCCTGTGCTTGTCATTCATACGATCTTCTTGCTCCAATCCTGGAAAGGTTAGTGACAAGAATACCCGAAGGAATATTTCTACAATTATCTTTATATGCTCAATACACAAGGCAATGTTGGAAATAATTAGAAGTTCATGTTATGATCTGATAAGTGCTTGTTTTAGGACACTAAGCTTGTCCTTGGGAAACCATCAAGTTATGTTGGTGAAGTGGTTTCCCCTCCAACACCTACCTATATCAAGATCAACTCAACGAGATCTGCAATATTTATTATAGACATATGCATCGACAACTGCCCTTTTAAAGTTTTTATAAATGAAGAGGAAGAGGGGGTTGGAGATCTCAAATGTGGTAAGGATGGAGAGACAAATTGATTGGAGAGATGTTTTATATGAGCAAGGACTGGGTGAGGTATTTATGAAATAACTTCCATGCTCATAGTTGTTTCTCTCAAACTCTAAGGATGATTCTTCATGAATGCTTAAAATTCCTCTAGGATTGTCTCTCAAGTTTGTTTTATCTAACCATTCAATGGTGATAGCACATGGATTTTTAATGTCCTCTAGCCATTGATGTTGCTCTTCTCGATCCTCCTTCTTATGCATGGGATGTCTAGAGAGATTCATAGGATTATCGGGAGGTTCAAGAGAAAAAGCATAGTAGAAATTATTAAGCTCAAGGATGGGTTGGATAGCCGAATTATGGGATTGAAATGTTTGGAAATCGGCTATTGAAACTTCCTCTCCTTGTATGGGAGATGATTCCTTCTCTATCTCTAAGATTTTTCTATGAATACTAGTGCAAGAAGGATGTCTACGAATGAAGACATACCTTCCTTTACTAATAGATAAAGAAAGAAAGACTCTACCAAAGGTTATATGATTAAGACCAATGTGAAAATATCTAGGAAAAATATGGTCTTGTAGGGCTAGGTTTAAACCAGAATTTATAGAAAAATTAACAGATTCCCTAGGTGTAGCTAAAAGTGCATTATCTTTTTGATTAAAAGATAGGACCTCGGCTATAGAAAAGGGTTGGTTTTGACCTATTGCAATCAACTCCGGACACAGGTCATAATTAGGGGCAGGACGTGTTGACTCCCATGGTCTATGGCTGGTCTCCGAAGGTGCAAAGAATTTAATAATAGGTACGGAATTTGAGTTATCCATAAAGATAAAAATAAAAAGATAAAAGAATAAAAGTATAAAAGTATAATACAAGATAATAGCAAAACTCAAAGTTATCTCAGCAAACCGTCTTTCTCCCCGGCAATGGCGCCAGAAATTCTTGTTGATATTTGGTAACGCAATAAGGAAATGATCTGCAAGCGCACGGATATCGGTGAGCATTTCACCCGAGAGGTTATCCAGAGTTATCGTATTTATATTTTTACCACTGGGAGAAAGGGTGCATCTGACTAACCAAATCTATTGCTACTATCCCTTTAGGCACAAAGAATGTCTTTCGATGTGAGTGATAAATAGAGAAGACTGCAACCGTAGTCTCCTTCTAACCTTGGTAAGGATGATCTACTGTTTTAATGGGGAGGCTAACGGAATCTAGACACCACAAAGGATGTTCAACCCGCACCTATAAACCCTATCCTTCCTGCTAACGAGATGTGATCTGCAAAGGTAACTCGGAATTGTCACGTTCCTCACTACTACCACGGTCCAGCTAGTCAGGGAATATCTATGAGTACCCCAGCCTAAACACCATGTTTACGCCAGTAATGATTACTCTAAACTCTACGCGAAGAGATTAAAGTAAACTCATAAACCATAAGAACAATAAAACAAGAACTTACTAGAATTTAGAAGTCAAATTACTGAAGAATCCTAGGAGCAAGCTTCGGGTTAGGAGAACTTGATCCCGCAGGTACAAGCTTGGAGTAGACACCGACAGGCCGGGCTTCCTCCAATCTACACCTCCACTATATCTCTCTCAATCTAGTAGAAACTAGAAGATCTATTTCTACCTTACATTGGTTGCTAAGCCTAAAAAGAAATATTAATTAGAGAAAGGTTTTCCTTCGAGGGCACCCCTCAGTCTCTATGATAATTTTTTCATGTCTTCTCCAGGGGCCAGGGGGTCTCCTTATATAGTCCTCCCCTTCTATGCGTTTTTGGGTCGGTAGGCGATGTGGTACTATGTTATTCTGGATCCAATAGGTCGGTGGAGATCTCCCGAGAGAAAGAGTCCTGATTGGGCTCGGCAGGTGGGCGGGCGCCCAAGGAAACTGGGCGGGCGCCCAGGTCCTGACCCCGTTTCGCCTCCGCTTCGGTCTCGTGGCTTCTGGAGTCTTCTAGATGGTAGAAAATTGCACGGTGCGTTGATATCTCTATGTAATCCCGACATGTGGGCCTTTCTTCCTTATTTCCTGATAACCCCCTGCAGAAATAGACAAACACCAAAACTCGTGGAATTCTGTCAGATAAAACCCTAAGTCTAGATGTTGATTTCATTTGGATCCTTTTCTTTGTTTATTTGATAATTAAATTTGATACTTAAGGACCGTCAACAACCACATGAGTAGGTCTATTTTGGACCATGTGTTGATGGTAATTAACAATAATTTTCAACCATAAACTAACCAAAGGAGAGATCCAAAATGACTTATAAAGTAAGGTTAGAGGGGTTTATTCTAACGAGTTCTATGAGTTGTGTTGTTCTCACTTGCCTTGCGGGATACTCAATATTTCACCATATAAAAGTATCTCAAGTGAAGAATCTAAGTAAACTATTATGGATAGCTCGTTGAGACAATTAAGATGGACATATCATTTGCCATATTTAGAGCACCGGAGAGAAAGTCCTCGATGGATACGACCCGGAAGACTCTAGAAGACCCTAGAACCTCATCCGTTACAAGACTAGGGACTAAACCGACAAGAATCCACAGCTTTGCAAAATAAGCTTTTTTAGGGATTTATCTAGAACCTAGGGAAGGAAAGAATCCATCCATGACATGACTCATTTATGCAAATGGATCAGAAAGAGGCAATAGAAGGACTTAGAAGACACTAGAAGACACGAGAACGAACTGGGAGACCAATGGCGGCTAGGTGAGGCTGGCCAGCCCCACATGCTAGGCCGATGAAAGGTCTAGGCCCTTGTTTAGGTTTTGGTAATTAATGAAAACACTTGTGGACTAACCTCTCCAGTTGAGTGTGTGAAGGAAAGTTGGTTTAGTTCATAGGATGAGATGGATATCGACATGGAATTGGTTAATATCATGTTGGAATGGTCAAATCAAGTATACCAAGCAAGTGAAGACCAAAGCAAGACTTGGTGTTGATGGACTAGTTGCAATGCAAAGGTGAAGGACATGCTAGGGGCTTGGCACCGATGGACCAAGGTGACGGTGAAGGGCAAGCATGGGCATGGCACCGAAGGACCAAAGCAATGGTGAAGAGCAAGTGACTAAGGTTGATGGACTTGAAGTCTATGTGTTGGTTTGAGTGATCCACATCCTCTTTGATGATCAAGCTAAAAGATCAATTGTTATATCAAGTGGCTTGGTGAAATTGTTGGAAACACCTTCCTTGCAAGCATTTCTATTGTGTGGCATGGACAAGCGTAAAGCAAAGGTATGAAACATAGGTTGTTTCATTTTACCGGCTATAAGGCTGTTGACGGTCCTTAATGCTCACAATTAACCATCAATTAATCATGGAAAAGGATCCAAATGCAACCAACACCTAGACTTAGGGTTTTATCTGATAGAATTCCACGAGTTTTGGTGTTTGTGTATTTCTGCAGGGGGTTATCAGGAAATATGGAAGAAAGGCCCACACGTCAGGTTTACATAGAGATATTAACGTGTCGCGCAATTTTCTATCATCTGGAAGACTCCAGAAGCCACGGGAACGAACGGGAAGGAAATCGGGCTCGGAGGCAGGGCGCCCGCCCAGCTACATTGCCCAATCAGGACACGTTTCGCGGATTATGCTCCACCGACCTAAAGGATCAAGGAAAACCGTGCGATTAATGTCGGTTTGATCCGACGGCCCACATTCACTTGAAGGGACTATAAAACCAGACCCCCTGGCCCCTGGAGATCATACCTCTTCTACAGTATCAAAGCTAGGGTTTCAATCCTTCATCCAAGTAGAGAGGATCCCTCTAGTTCTTCTAGTTCTACCTCTAGTTCATCTAGATCTAGTTCTAGTTCATCTAGTTCTAGTTCTAGTTCTAGTTAGTTCTAGTTGTAATCTAGAAAATAGGGAGAGAGAAGAGGAGAGCGGAGGAGGAGCCGGATCTGTCGGATCTTCCTCAACATTATACTTTTGCAGCATCTGGTTCGTTCTTCATCGTTCTCCAGGTTCTTCAATTCATAACTCCTGAGTTCTCTAATTACTTTTATTTACATTCAAGTTATTTATTGGATTCCCGCTTGCATCAAGTGCTCTAATCTTTGAAACATTAGAGTAGTAATTAATAGATTAGACGTGGTGTTTAGTCTTGCGATTACCTAGAATTGCACCCAATCCTGCGGATTGTTGTGGTAGCCCTAGGGTAGTGACAGCCCTAACGGTCGACGTATTCCACCACGTTCGGATCGGTGTTTGTAGGACCGTAGTCAGACCTTCCTAGCCCCCTTCTCATCTCTTTCCGTGGTTAGTGCTCTGATGTCCCGATATAGATAATCTTGAAGTAATTCTTGATTCTTAGATCAACTAGAGAACTCTCAGGAAACTTCCTCTCTTCCCACCAAAAATAATTATATAGTTATCCTTGGGCGATCTTGGATCTTAATTAGTACACTCATGTTCCCTGTGGAAAATCGATACTCTGGAATACTCCCGGGTGAAGGCTACATCGGTATCTGTGCGCTTGCGGATTTTTCTGTTTGCGTTTAAAATACCCAACAAGCTTTCTGGCGCCGTTGCCGGGGAACGGTAGCTGTGCTAGTTTCGAACCAAGTCGTCCGTGTATCCTTTCTCTTTTCCTTTTTTACCACACACATCTTACCATTTTCACCACACCACATGGATTTCACTCTAAGCATTAATGAGCATGGAATTTATTTCATAGCCACTTCATTTACTCCATGCTCATATGCAACATCTTCACAATCCATTGGTCTCTCCAACATCACCACATTCGAGATCTCCAACCCCCTCATCCTTTCTATTTATAAAAACTTTAAAAGGGCGGTTGTCGATGCATATGTCTATATTAAATATTGCAGATCTCGTTGAGTTGATCTTGAAATAGGTCAGCGTTGGAGGGGAAACCACTTCGCCGACATAAATTGATGGTTTCCCAAGGACAAGCTTAGTGTCCTACAACAAGCACTGATCAGATCGTAACATGAGCTTTTAATTATTTGCAACATTACCTTGTGTATTGAGCATATAAGGATAATTGTAAAAAAAAAATCCTTCGGGTATTCTTGTCACTAACCTTTCTAGGATTGGAGCAAGAAGATCGGATGAATGACAAGCACAAGGTATGTACAACCAATCATCATACAACATTGAATTAAATTCATCCAAACTTGAATTTTGCAAAATTCAAGCTTGGGGGAGTACTTTATATAAAAACATCATTTGCCATGTTGCTATGTTGGTTGTCCCTACCTTTGAGACATGCTCAATTTGTTAAATACTAATCACACTACTTCATCTCCACTTGAGTAGATCTCTATAAATACTCTCATGCTACCTTTATTTGCTTTAGTATATGTCTAGGTTTGGAGTAGTTTCATTTATCTCTTAATTAAGCATGGTGCTTAGTTAGGAATGTTGATCTTACTTCCAAGGGAGTTTAAATTAAGCATGATGCTTAGGTTAAAATGCCCTCCTGAATCAAATTAGACATGGTGTCTAGGTTGATTTTTGAGCCAATAGTATGCTATAGTAGATATTGGATATTTTGTTGGATTAACCCCTGCAGGAAAACTTTCAATATCAACCTGGGAGGTCCTAAGACAAACTCACATTGGAGACAAAGAGAGAGACGCATGAAGGTTAACAATTTACACAAGGAAGGCATAGCTCACAAGAGATGATCCATGGAGGGTGCCACAAACACGATGCACAACCACTAAGAAAGGAAAGCTTCCACAAGGTGATACTGTACCATCACTCTTCAAGTAAGGTAACATCTTAAGGTACTTGACTATCACTTCTATAAAGCTTCTCCTTGGTTCTGGCGTTCACATGAATAAAAGAGACAAACATGTATGATTTACAACTCTAGATTAACCAACCCAATCGATTCAATATGTTTAGTCCTTCCACCTTCGTGATCCCACACTCCTAATCATATGTGCTAAAGTGTTGCATACTCAGTATTTGGAAGATATATATAAAAAAAGAGAAAACACATAAGTATAGATAGGTTATCTTTCCATTAGGTTGAGCAATTTGATTTGACAAATGTTTTAAATGCTACACTCAGGATCTTATTATCCATTAACTTCATCTTGCTCACTATGCTTATGGTCAGAGAAAAAAAAAAGAATAAATACATTTTTGGTTCTGTTGGTGTTCTCCACCAACAGGGCCCATGCACTTGATCTCTGCCTTGTCTCTATGAGCAGGTACACTTCCAGCAAAATATGAAGGACTTTTACAACTCCCAGACTACACCAAGTGAAGAACCTAGATCTACGAGCACAAACACACTGGAGATACTGGACACTCAGGCAATCACTGCCCTAGGATGCTTGAGGACGTAACTACTGGAGTAACCCCGTTGTGGAAGTAATTACTGACCTTCTGCCGGTCAAGAGAGGCGATCCAGGACGCACCGTCATCCCGATCTCCATCGGCATGTTTGCAGATCAGGTGCTAAGTTTCCCAAAGGGAATATTGAAGAACCTCTACGTCCGAGTTGGTACCTTATACGCTCCAGCAGACTTCGTGGTGATAGAGACTGGTACTAATGAGAGGGCACCCATCATCCTAGGCAGGCCATTCCTGAACACCTCGGGAGCTACCATCTACGCTAGTGCTGCCAAGATCAGTTTCTACATCAAGGGGAGGAAGGAGATGTTTTCCTTCAAGAACAAGACTACACAAATCCCAGAGCAATCCCGACATGAACCAAGGAAGAGGACCAATAGGAGGAATAAGAACAAGCAAATATGGACCAAGTCAGCTAAGATGGTCACTGCAGTTCAAGGAGGTCAAGATCGTCGACTCAAGTCGCCTTTCTTGATCAAGGAGGACGACCCTGGTGTGCCAAGCATCCAGTGCTCTATTAATGGATACAACTTCCAGAATACATTTTGCGACACCGGGTCAGGCGTCAAAGTAATGGCCGCAGTCACCTATCAACTCCTGTTTGGAGCCATGCCACTAAAACCGACATACATTTAGCTCGAGATGATTTTAAGGTTATTGACATGGGAAAGACAAGTACGATCCACCCATCATCCTTGGAAGACCGTTCCTCAGCACTGTTAAAGCAATCATCTACATTGGAACCGGAGGAGTCCACATGCATTTCCCCTCTGAGAAGGTACACTACCATTTTACTGACCCTAACCATATAGTTGAAGACTCTAAGCAGGTCAGGACAAGAAGAAGACGACGCAACCGCAACCAGAGGAGGCAAATCATCAAGGACGGATGGGCAGACTATGAAGGAGAAGTCGTAAGGTCTGAAGACATACAGCTTGAACAGAACTGTCCTGAGGAGACCGTAGCACCAAGTCAGGTGTGGAGAAAGAAGATAGTTATACATGAAGAGCAGGCTCCACCGGAACCACCGACTACGCCATCCAGCGAATCCCAGGACAACTGAGAAAATAGAGAGTCCCGTTCGGAGGACTTAAAAACACCGAACGCCTTGCCAAGAGGTAAACTTGATAGTTATCCTTTTTCCCTTTCAATTATTTAAAACAGTTTGCTTAGTTAATCAGGTTCATATCATCTTAAAAAGAAAATAAAAATGTTAAAAATAGTAAGCCCCATGTGAGTATGCTCATGGCATAAAACCCATAAGTACATTCACTGTGGTGGCATAAAAATAAAATAAATATATTCCTGTCCTATAAAAATGAAAATATAAAAATAAATTTATGATCCTACTAAAGAGAGTAACATTTATTGAGGAGGCTCAACATGATAAAGGCTAGGTATTTACGCTAACCCTTAACCAGTTCCACAAAGCTTTGTTGTCTATTTGAACTCCACAGAATTCAAGGATCGAAGAAGACTAGCAGACGGAGAACATCCTAATCGCTGACAGAGTGCTGCCGACATTCAAATACACCTCCGCCAGCTGCTAGCTACATCAGAAGAAATTACGTCAAAATCTAGCTTGGGGGAGAGCATCCCCATTTATCCATCTAAGTGTTCTACTCACGTTTATATTTTACTCAAATAATAAAAAGATGCATGATCATAAAAACCCAAATAAAGATTTTGTGCTTACATATATATCTTTGCTTAGTTTGCTAAATAAATAAATAAATAAAGTTTGCTATGAACCCTCATGATAAGCTCTCACATGGAAATGATGAATAGTTGCTCTGCCATGACTAGTTCTCAACATTGAAATCTCTCTCAAGTTTAGGCCTAACTGTTATTAATTAAGATTTGCTCTAAACCTGAACTTGTGGGAAGAGTACTTGATCTGAAGTCTAAGTCGTTAACGGATATGATATGGGAAGGTTGAGCTGCTGTTTATCTGTTCCTAGAGACGCTAGAATTCTGGAGAATTTTATCATTGAAAATCATTAAAATGTTGCATGATGAGTTCCTGTATGATGAGAGTTTAAATTCGTACCATAGCCATATATACATGCTTGCTAGACTATGAACCACACATTTACTTTACTACTTATGAGCATTGAGTGTGGTCAAGCTGTGTAGACCCTTAGGAGCTTGTCATGTGGTTAAATCAAGATTCACTTGCACGTTCACTCACACATGATGCTTTTACTTCGGAAGTACGCATCCACATATATCCATCCATTTCCATCTCTAGAACCACCCAAAAATATTGTACTCCTAATCCGGGAGAGAATAGCCAAAAACATTCTCCTATTTCTGTTTTTCCCTGTGAAAAAAATGCTCAAGTTATCTTGGTTACTACCACTTGCTATATTATTTCAGGAGATGAGTGCTCTAAAAAAAAGAAGAAAGAAAAAAATAAAGATACGAGGAAATAAAAAGGGGCAAGTGCCCGGAACCTCGAAAGAAAAGAAAAAGTGAGACAAGAGGTAAAAATGGACAAGTGTCCGACAGTAGAATTAGGGGTACAAGATACCCACCTGAGAGAAAAGAAAAAAGAAAATATAGAGCATCTCATTCTCCTCAAAAAGTTTCAAAAGAGCAAGAAAGGTATGTATCCCCTCAAAAGAGCACAAGTAGAATTAGACTTTCACCATTGTTATCACCATCATTCCATGCACCATTCATTCGCCACACATGCACATCTTGATTTGACTTATTGACTTGTTCTTCTGGATCCATGGTTTGACTATGCAATAAATGTCTTGTAAGTATGTATTAGCTGTCTCCCACCTATGAGCTCCAGATATCAAAAGCCTTATTAGAGTAGGGTGAGAGAGAAGGCAATGCCACTATGCCTTATACCACAAATACCACATACTTTGAGAGAAGGCATATACCAATACTGCCTTGGTAAGGATCCAGAAATACCACAAAAGAGAGACTAGAGAGAGTCATACAAGGAATCTTTGAGTTTTATTTGAAAATCTGCAAAAACTCCAGACCTATAGCTGATCAAGAATAAGAGACATGGTGCTTGACTAGAACATTCTATCTTTTAACTACTCAAGACAGAAGTGACGGTTACAAGTCCCATGGTGAAAGGTAAATGAGTAAGTTTTAAGTCTTAACAGTTTACTCTAACCAGATATGAGATCTTGTTTAAACGCATGTGTATCTTTAAGTTATGAAACCACTGCAGAAACTCTTGAGTTCATCTTTGCTCAGGGACGAGCAAAGGTTAAGTTTGGGGGAGCTTGTTGACGGTCCTTAATGCTCACAATTAACCATCAATTAATCATGGAAAAGGATCCAAATGCAACCAACACCTAGACTTAGGGTTTTATCTGACAGAATTCCACGAGTTTTGGTGTTTGTGTATTTCTGCAGGGGGTTATCAGGAAATATGGAAGAAAGGCCCACACGTCAGGTTTACATAGAGATATTAACGTGTCGCGCAATTTTCTATCATCTAGAAGACTCCAGAAGCCACGGGAACGAACGGGAAGGAAATCAGGCTCGGAGGCAGGGCGCCCGCCCAACTCTCCTGGGCGCCCGCCCAGCTACAGTGCCCAATCAGGACACGTTTCGCGGATTATGCTCCACCGACCTAAAGGATCAAGGAAAACCGTGCGATTAATGTCGGTTTGATCCGACGGCCCAGATTCACTTGAAGGGACTATAAAACCAGACCCCCTGGCCCCTGGAGACCATACCTCTTCTACAGAATCAAAGCTAGGGTTTCAATTCTTCATCCAAGTAGAGAGGATCCCTCTAGTTCCTCTAGTTCTACCTCTAGTTCATCTAGATCTAGTTCTAGTTCATCTAGTTCTAGTTCTAGTTCCTCTAGTTCTAGTTCTAGTTAGTTCTAGTTGTAATCTAGAAAATAGGGAGAGAGAAGAGGAGAGCGGAGGAGGAGCCGGATCTGTCGGATCTTCCTCAACATTATACTTTTGCAGCATCTGGTTCCTTCTTCATCGTTCTCCAGGTTCTTCAATTCATAACTCCTGAGTTCTCTAATTACTTTTATTTACATTCAAGTTATTTATTGGATTCCCGCTTGCATCAAGTGCTCTAATCTTTGAAACATTAGGGTAGTAATTAATAGATTAGACGTGGTGTTTAGTCTTGCGATTACCTGGAATTTCACCCAATCCTGCGGATTGTTGTGGTAGCCCTAGGGTAGTGACAGCCCTAACGGTCGACGTATTCCACCACGTTCGGATCGGTGTTTGTAGGACCGTAGTCAGACCTTCCTAGCCCCCTTCTCATCTCTTTCCGTGGTTAGTGCTCTGATGTCCCGATATAGATAATCTTGAAGTAATTCTTGATTCTTAGATCAACTAGAGAACTCTCAGGAAACTTCCTCTCTTCCCACCAAAAATAATTATATAGTTATCCTTGGGCGATCTTGGATCTTAATTAGTACACTCACGTTCCCTGTGGAAAATCGATACTCTGGAATACTCCCGGGTGAAGGCTACATCGGTATCCGTGCGCTTGCGGATTTTTCTGTTTGCGTTTAAAATACCCAACAAAGGCATGTAGAGAAGTTAATAGCTGGATTTAGGATAGATAGCTGTACTATTAAGAGGGGTAAAAATATGTTTTACACTTTGGTTACCTAGGGCCACTTGTGAGCTCTAACATGGGGTGCGTTTAGTGGTTAAGTGGTGATTTGAAGAAATACCCTTGAGAAATGTTTGACTAAAGCTAACTGGTGGCATTTTGAAACAATCTCTTGTGAAGTGATCATATTGAGGTGTTGGCTTTTTATAAAAAGGGGTTTTGAGCGTGTTTGGAACTAACTTGAGAAACTTTGGAACACTTCTTGACTTGGTGAAGTTTGTGTCTAAAGTCATGAAGGCGATGCGCTTGGAAGCATGGTTTCAGGATAGCCACAGACATTTCACGCTCTAGTGGCGGACAATCTGCTAGTCAGTCCTAGTGTTGACGGTCCTTAAGTATCAAATTAAATTATCAAATAAACAAAGAAAAGGATCCAAATGAAATCAATGTTGGGTATTTTAAACGCAAACAGAAAAATCCGCAAGCGCACGGATACCGATGTAGCCTTCACTCGGGAGTATTCCAGAGTATCGATTTTCCACAGGAAACGTGAGTGTACTAATTAAGAATCAAGATCACCCAAGGATAACTATATAATTGTTTTTGGTGGGAAGAGAGGAAGTTTCCTGAGAATTCTCTAGTTGATCTAAGAATTAAGAATTACTTCAAGATTATCTATATCGGGACATCAGAGCACTAACCACAGAAAGAGATGAGAAGGGGGCTAGGAAGGTCTGACTACGGTCCTACAAACACCGATCCGAACGAGGTGGAATACGTCGACCGTTAGGGCTGTCACTACCCTAAGACTACCATAACAATCCGCAGGATTGGGTGCAATTCCAGGTAATTGAAAGACTAAACACCACGTCTAATCTATTAATTACTACTCTAGCGTTATAAAGACTAGAGCACTTGATGCAAGCGGGAATCTAAGAAATAACTTGAATGTAAATAAAAGTAATTAAAGAACTCAACAATTATGAATTGAAGAATCTGGAGAACGATGAAGAATGAACCAGATGCTGCAAAAGTATAATGTTGAGGAAGATCCGACAGATCCGGCTCCTCCTCCACTCTCCTCTTCTCTCTCCCTATTTTCTAGATTACATCTAGAACTAACTAGAACTAGAACTAGAGGAACTAGAACTAGAACTAGATGAACTAGAACTAGATCTAGATGAACTAGAGGTAGAGCTAGAAGAACTAGAGGGATCCTCTCTACTTGGATGAAGAATTGAAACCCTAACTTTGATTCTGTAGAAGAGGTATGATCTCCAGGGGCCAGGGGGTCTGGTTTTATAGTCCCTTCAAGTGAATCTGGGCCGTTAGATCAAACCGACATTGATTGAACGGTTATCCTTGATCCTTTAGGTCGGTGGAGCAATATCTCGAAAGAGAGTCTTGATTGGACTCTATGTGAGGGCGGGCGCCAAGGAGAGGAGGGCGGGCGCCCTGTCCCTGAGTCCTCTCGGCCTCCGCTTCGGTCCTGTGGCTTCTGGAGTCTTCTAGATGATAGAAAATTGTGCGGCACGTTAATATCTCTATGTAAACCCGACGTGTGGGCCTTTCTTCTGTATTTCCTGATAACCCCCTACAGAAATAGACAAACACCAAAACTCGTGAAATTCTGTCAGATAAAACCCTAAGTCTATGTGTTGGTTGCATTTGGATCCTTTTCCATGATTAATTGATTGTTAAATATGAGCATTAAGGATCGTCAACAAGCTCCCCCAAGCTTAACCTTTGCTCGTCCCTGAGCAAAGATGGACTCAAGAGTTTCTACAGTGGTTTCATGCCTTAAGGATACACATGCGTTCAAATAAGATCTTATCTCTGGGTTAGGGTAAACTGTTAAGATTTAAACTTACTCATTTTACCTTCCACCATGGGGCTTGCAACCGTCACTTGTGTCTTGAGAAATTAAAAGATAGAACGGTCTAGTCAAGCGCCATGTCTCTTGTTCTTTGATTAACTATAGCTCTGGAGTTTTTTTGCAGATTTTCAAATAAAACTCAGAGATTCCTTGTATGACTCTCTCTAGTCTCTCTTTTGTGGTATTTCTGCATCCTCACCAAGGCAGTAATGGTATATGCCTTCTCTCAAAGTATGTTGTATTTTTGGTATGAGGCATAGTGACATTGCCTTCTCTCTCACCCTACTCTAATAAGGCTTTTGATATCTGGAGCTCATAGGTGGGAGACAGCTAATACATACTTACAAGACATTTATTGCATAGTCAAACCATGGATCCAGAAGAACAAGTCAATAAGTCAAATCAAGATATGCATGTGTGGCGAATGAATGGTGTATGGTGATGATGGTGATAACAATGGTGAAAGTCTAATTCTACTTGTGCTCTTTTGAGGGAATACATACCTTTCTTGCTCTTTGAAGCTTTTTGAGAGGAATGAAATGCTCTATATTTTCTTGTTTTCTTTTCTCTCAGGTGGGTATCTTGTACCCCTAATTCTACTATCGGACACTTGTCCATTTTTACCTCTCGTCTCACTTTTTCTTTTCTTTCGAGGTTCTGGGCACTTGCCCCTTTTTATTTCCTCGTATCTCTTTTTTCTCTCTTTTTTAGAGCACTCATCTCTTGAAATAATGTAGCAAGTGGTAGTAGCCAAGATAACATGAGCATTTATTTCACAGGGGAAAACAGAAATGTTTTTGGCTATTCTCTCCCGCATTAGGAGTAGAATATTTTTGGGTGGTTCTGGAGATGGAAATGGGTGGATATATGTGGATGCGTACTTCCAGGGTAGAAGCAGCATGTATGAGTGAACGTGCAAGTGAATTTTGATTTAACCACATGACAAGCTCCTAAGGGTCTACACAGCTTGACCACACTCAATGCTCATAAGCAATAAAAAGTAAATATGTGGCTCAAAGTCTAGCAAGCATGTATATATGGCTGTGGTAGGAATTTAAACTCTCATCATACTGGAACTCATCATGTGTTATTTTAAAGATTTTCAAAGATAAAATTCTCTAGTTTTCTAGCATCTCTAGGAATAGATAAACAGCAGCTCAACCTTCCCATATCATATCCGTTAACGACTTAGACTTTAGATCACGTACTCTTCCCACAAGTTCAGGTTTAGAGCAAATCTTAATTAATAACAGTCATGCCTAAACTTGAGAGAGATTTCAATTTTTAGAACTAGTCATGGCAGAGCAACTATTCATCATTTCCATGTGAGAGCTTATCATGAGGGTTCATAGCAAACTTTATTTATTTATTTATTTAGCAAACTAAGCAAAGATATATATATATAAGCACAAAATCTTTATTTGGGTTTTCATGATTATGCATCTTTTTATTATTTGAGTAAAGTATAAACGCAAGTAGAAACACTTAGCTGGATGAATGGGGGTGCTCTCCCCCAAGCTGGATCTTAACGTAATTTCTTCTAATGTAGCGAGCAGGTGGCGGAGGCGTATTTGAATGTCGGCAGCACCCTGATAGCGATTAGGATGTCCTCCGTCTACTAGTCTTCTTTGATCCTTGAATTCTGTGGAGCTCAAATAGACAACAAAGCTTTGTGGAACTAGTTAAGTGTTAGCATAAATATCTAGCCTTTATCATGTTGAGCCTCCTCAATAAATGTTACTCTCTTTAGTAGGATCATAAATTTATTTTTATATTTTCTTTTTTTATAGGACAAGAATATATTTATTTTATGTTTATGCCACCACAGTGAATGTACTTATGGGTTTTATGCCATGAGCATACTCACATGGGGCTTAATATTTTTAACATTTTTATTTTCTTTTCAAGATAGCATGAACCTAATTAACTAAGCCACTATTTTAAATAATTGAAAGGAAAAAGATAACTACCAAGTTTATCTCTTGGTGAGGCGTTTGATGTCTTTAAGTCCTCCGAACGGGACTCTCCATTTTCTCAGTCGTCCTGGGATTTGCTGGATGGCGTAATCGGTGGTTCCGGCGGCGCCTGCTCTTCATGTATAACTATCTTTTCTCTACACACCTGACTCGGTGCTACGGTCTCCTCAGGATAGTTCTGTTCAAGTTGTATGTCTTCAGATATTACCACTTCTCCTTCGTAGTCTCCCATCCGTCCTTGATGATTTGCCTCCTCTGGTTACGGTTACGTCGTCTTCTTCTTGTCCTGACCTGCTTAGAGTCTTCAACTATATAGTTAGGGTCAGTAAAACAGTGGCGTACCTTCTCAGATAGGAAGTGCATGTGGACTTGTCTGGTTCCAATGTAGATGATTGCTTTAACGGTGCTGAGGAACGGTCTCCTAAGGATGATGGGTGGATCGTACTTTTCTTCTCCCATGACAATAACCTTTCAAAATGTCTAATCTGTCATCTAGAGCTGAATGTATGTTGGTTGTAGGGGCATGGTTCCATGCAGGAGCTGGGTCATCCTTTTTGGTCAGGAATGGTGACTTAAGTCGACGGTCTTGACCTCCTTGAACTGCAGTGACCATCTTAGCTGACTCGGTCCACATTTGCTTGTTCCTGTTCCTCCTGTTGGTCCTTTCCTTGTTTTATGTTAGGATTGCTCTAAGATTTGTGTAGTCTTGTTCTTGAAGGAAAACATCTCCTTCCTCCCCTTGATGTAGAAACTGATCTTGGCAGCACTAGCATAGATGACAGCTCCTGAGGTGTTCAGGAATGGCCTCCCTAGGATGGGTGCCCTCTCATCAGTACCAGTCTCTATCACCACGAAGTCTGCTGGAGCGTACAAGGTACCAACTCGGACACGGAGGTTCTTCAATATTTCCTTTGGGAAACCTGGGCATGATGTTGATACTAGAGCCAAAGTCGCAGAGTGCTTCTGGGAAGTCCACCATGCTGATGGAGATCGGGATGACGGAGCGTCCTGGATTGTCTTTCTTGACCGGCAGAAGGTCAATAATTACTTCCACGGGTTACTCCAGTAGTTACATCCTCAAGCATCTCAGGGCAGTGATTGCCTGAGTGTCCAGTCTCTCCAGTGTGTTTGTGCTCATAGATCTAGGTTCTTCACTTGGTGGAGTCTGGGAGTTGTAAAAGTCCTTCATATTTTGCTCGAAGTGTACCTGCTCATAGAGACAAGGCAGAGATCAAGTGCATGGGCCCTGCTGGTGGAAAACACCAACAGAACCAAAAGTGTATTTGTTCTTCTCTAACCTTAAGCATAGTGAGCAAGACAAAGTTGATGGATAATAAGATCATGAGTGTAGCATTTACAACATTTGTCAGATCAGATCGCTCAACCTAATGGAAAGATAATCTATCTATACTTATGTTTTTTTTATATATACCTTCCAAAGATTGAGTGTGCAACATCTTATCTCATATGATTAGGAGTGTGGGATCACAAAGGTGGAAGGACTAAACATGTTGAATTAATTGGGTTGGTTAATCTAGAGTTGTAATTCATACATGTTTGTCTCTTTTATTCATGTGAACGCCAGAAATAAGGAGAAACTTATAACAGTGATAGTCACATACCTTAAGATGTTACCTTAATTGAAGAGTGATGGTACAATATCACCTTGTGGAAGCTTTCCTTTCTTAGGGGTTGTGCATCGTGTTTGTGGCACCCTCCATGGATCATCTCTTATGAGCTATGCCTTCCTTGTGTAAATTGTTAAACTTCATGTGCTCTCTCTCTTTGTCTCCAATGTGAGTTTATCTCAGGACTTTCCAGGTCGATAGTGAAAGTTTTCCTGCAGGGGTTAGTCCAACAAAATGTCCAAAATCTACTATAGCATACTATCGGCTCAAAGATCAACCTAGACACCATGTCTAATTTGATTTAGGAGGGCATTTTAACCTAAGCATCATGCTTAATTTAAACTCCCTTAGAAGTAAGATCATCAGCCCTAAACTAAGCACCATGCTTAATTAAGAGATAAATGAAACTACTCCAAACCTAGACATATACTAAAGCAAATAAAGGTAGCATGAGAGCATTTATAGAGATCTACTCAAGTGGAGATGTAGTAGTGTGATTAGTATTTAACAAATTGAGCATGTCTCAAAGGTAGGGATAACCAACATAGCAACATGGCAAAGGATGTTTTTATGTAAAATACTCCCCCAAGCTTGAATTTTGCAAAATTCAAGTTTGGATGAATTTGATTCAATGTTGTATGATGATTGGTTGGACATACGTTGTGCTTGTCATTCATCCGATCTTCTTGCTCCAATCCTAGAAAGGTTAGTGACAAGAATACCCGAAGGAATATTTTTACAATTATCCTTATATGCTCAATACACAAGTTAATGTTGCGAATAATTAAAAGCTCATGTTACAACCTGATCAGTGCTTGTTTTAGGACACTAAGCTTGTCCTTGGGAAACCATCAATTTATGTCAGTGAAGTGGTTTCCCCTCCAATGCTGACTTATATCAAGATCAACTCAACGAGATCTGCAAAATTTATTATAGACATATGCATCGACAACCGCCCTTTTAAAGTTTTTATAAATAGCAAGGAAGAGGGGGTTGGAGATCTCGAATGTGGTGATGTTGGAGAGACCAATGGATTGTGAAGATGTTGCATATGCGCATGGAGTAAATGAAGTGGTTATGAAATAAATTCCATGCTCATTAATGCTTAGAGTGAAATCCATGTGGTATGGTGAAAATGATAAGGTGAGTGTGGTAAAAAAGGAAAAGAAAAAGGATACACGGATGACTTGGTTCGAAACTAGCACAGCTACCGTTCCCCGGCAACGGCGCCAGAAAGCTTGTTGGGTATTTTAAACGCAAACAGAAAAAACCGCAAGCGCACGGATACCGATGTAGCCTTCACCCGGGAGTATTCCAGAGTATCGATTTTCCACAGGAAACGTGAGTGTACTAATTAAGAATCAAGATCGCCCAAGGATAACTATATAATTGTTTTTGGTGGGAAGAGAGGAAGTTTCCTGAGAGTCTCTAGTTGATCTAAGAATCAAGAATTACTTCAAGATTATCTATATCGGGACATCAGAGCACTAACCACAGAAAGAGATGAGAAGGGGGCTAGGAAGGTCTGACTACGGTCCTACAAACACCGATCCGAACGAGGTGGAATACGTCGACTGTTAGGGCTGTCACTACCCTAAGGCTACCACAACAATCCGCAGGATTGGGTGCAATTCTAGGTAATTGCAAGACTAAACACCACGTCTAATCTATTAATTACTACTCTAGCGTTATAAAGACTAGAGCACTTGATGCAAGCGGGAATCTAATAAATAACTTGAATGTAAATAAAAGTAATTAAAGAACTCAGGAATTATGAATTGAAGAACCTGGAGAACGATGAAGAACGAACTAGATGCTACAAAAGTATAATGTTGAGGAAGATCCGACAGATCCGGCTCCTCCTCCGCTCTCCTCTTCTCTCTCCCTATTTTCTAGATTAGAACTAGAACTAGAACTAGAGGAACTAGAACTAGAACTAGATGAACTAGAACTAGATCTAGATGAACTAGAGGTAGAGCTAGAAGAACTTCTCTACTTGGATGAAGAATTGAAACCCTAACTTTGATTTTGTAGAAGAGGTATGATCTCCAGGGGCCAGGGGGTCTGGTTTTATAGTCCCTTCAAGTGAATCTGGGTCGTTGGATCAAACCGACATTGATTGAACGGTTATCCTTGATCCTTTAGGTCGATGGAGCAATATCCCGAAAGAGAGTCCTGATTGGACTCTATGTGAGGGCGGGCGCCCAGGAGAGGAGGGCGAGCGCCCTGTCCCTGAGTCCTCTCGGCCTCCGCTTCGGTCCCGTTGCTTCTGGAGTCTTCTAGATGATAGAAAATTGTGTGGCACGTTAATATCTCTATGTAAACCCGACGTGTGGGCCTTTCTTCCGTATTTCCTGATAACCCCCTGCAGAAATAGACAAACACCAAAACTCGTGGAATTCTGTCAGATAAAACTCTAAGTCTAGGTGTTGGTTGCATTTGGATCCTTTTTCATGATTAATTGATGGTTATCTATGAGCATTTGGGACCATCAACAATCAACATCCAGACTTAGGGTTTTATCTAACAGAATTCCACGAGTTTTGGTGTTTGTCTATTTCTGCAGGGGGTTATTAGGAAATACGGAAGAAAGGCCCACACGTCGGGATTACATAGAGATATCAACGTTCCGCACAATTATCTTACATCTAGAAGACTCCAGAAGCCACGGGAAGGAAGCGGAGGCCGAACGTGGCCAGGCACTGGGTGCCCGCCCAGTTGACCTGGGCGCCCGCCCCCTGTTGGAGTTCAAACAGGACTCTCTTTCGAGAAAGATCTCCACCGACCTAAAGGATCAAGGATAACCGTTCAATCAAAGTCGGTTTGATCCAACGGCCCATATTCACTTGAAGGGACTATAAAACCAGACCCCCTAGCCCCTGGAGGAGAGAGCCTCTCAACCCTAATTCATTATTCCTCAAGGGAGAAGAAGCCTCTGATCAAGATTAGAGCCACCACATCAATTAGACATCTAGATTAGCATAGCTACATAGGATTAGAACTAGAAGGAGTCAATCTTCGATTGGTTTCCGGATCTGTCAAGAGGATTCTTTGTAATTCTCTAATTGTTCTTCTAATTGTTCTTCTAATCATCTTTGTTCTTCAATATTATGAATATGACTTAGTTCTACTTCAATATATTGCTTATGACTTTGCTCTACTTGTTTACATTCATGATTATATTGTTCTTAGTTTATCATAGTTATATAGTTGGCTTAGTTAGATTGGATCTATATACATGTTTAGGATCGTATAGCGTTTATGCATCGGATCCATGGGTAAATGATAGATATTGTGTAGGCGTGGTGCTTATACCGTATTTATCTGCGATTGTACCCAATATGCCAGATCGTGGGGTGGTTCGTGATAGTGACAGCTTCATTGATTCTTATATAGTCCCCCTCTCGTGTATTGGGCTGGCAGAGCAACATTATTACAGGGGAGTGATTGCTGTGTTTCTCATTTACCTTGCTAATATCACTATGCATGGGCGTAGTCTTGTCTCACAATGATTGCAAAGTATGCTTGCACTAACTATAATATGCTAGACTGTATAGTTGAGAATAACTTAGGAAATATTCTTGTAGTTCATTCTAATACCATGCTAATGACTTTCTAGAATATCTAATTGAGGTGCTTATCATATTTATTATGTGGCTAAGTTATGCTGATCAGATTAATTATCTTTGTCACTATTCATTACTTCATATATCTTTTATGTGACACTTACCCCTGTATGAAAGACTTAGATAAAGGTTCTCAATTATACATGCAATGATAGATACTCAATCTCATATTCCATTCTATAATCAATATTGATGGTTGCTAATCCCTTCCCAGTGGTAAAAATATAAATAACGATACCTGGAATACTTCCCGGTTAAAATGCTACATCAGTATTAATTTGTGCGCTTCTAGATCCCATTCATTATTTATGTAGAAGAGCAATTGCATATTTCAATACCACGTCTCTCATGTCATGCTGGGGATGACAACTTGGCTTAAGTGGTATGAGGGATAGGTTTGGCATTTTTAGCACTGTTATCAGAATTAGAAAATTAAGTCTACTTTTGGTAATGATGTTAAGAATACCCAACAAGCATTTTTGGCGCCGTTGCCGGGGAAGGTTGATTACTAATCAGGAATGAATATAGAATTTTGAGTTATCATTCGCATCACTAATATGATTGAGCTTATCAATTCTCTTATATAGTTTTACCCCGATATTTTTCCATTTTATCTTATGCAGGGGAATGAATGAATAGAAGACATCTTCCAGGAAATTTTGTTGACAATCCCGAAGCATTATTCAGAAAAACAATAGCCAAGCTCAAGAAGAGATCATCAACACTTCAGCAAGAAGCTTCATCCAATCAAGAAGATCACCGGAACCTATCTTCAGAGTTCGAAGCCACGGCGAACAAATCAATCCGCGAATTCTCAGCTCCCACTACGGACAACATCTGCACTGGACCTGCTGCAGAGATCGATGGCAACTTTGAGCTCAAGCCTAGACTTATCAACATGGTGCAATTCAACCAGTTCTGTGGAAAGGCACACGAAGATGCTAGTGCTCATCTCCAACACTTCCTGGAGATTTGGAGCATATTCACCATATCAGGAGTTTCTAGAGATGCTATACTACTTGGCCTCTTCCCATTCTCACTGTTAGGAAGAGCGAAGCAGTGGTTCTACGCTACAAAGGAGAAGAATACTACCTGGGCACTCTGCTCAACAAACTTTCTGGCTAAGTTCTTTCCCATGGGCAAGACCAATGCTCTCCGTGGGAAGATTACAAGTTTTCAGCAACAACATGATGAATCCGTTTCAAAAGCATGGGAGCACTTCCAAGACTACATCCTAGAATGTCCCCATCATGGAATGAAGAGTTGGCTATTGATGCAGACATTTTATCATGGGCTCGGCAACAGTGCCCAAGAGACCATGGATGCTACAGCCGGAGGAGCATTCCTATCACTCACCATACCACAAGCCACAGCTCTTGTGGAGAAGATGGCGTCCAACCAAGGCTGGAATGAAGAGAGGACCCAGACACGCAAGAGAGGTGGAGGTATGCATCAGCTCAAGGAGGTAGACATGTTGTCTACAAAGATAGACCTGCTCATGAAGAAGCTAGATGATAGAGCTGGAGATAAGAAATAAGTTATGCACATCTACGACTCTCACATGACTTGTGAGGAGTGTGGAGATACTGGACACTCAGGGAATCACTGCCCTGAGATGCTTGGGGATGTGAACTACATCAACAATAAGAACAACAACTACTACAATCGTCCTCAACAAAATCAAGGTTGGAATCAACAGAGGCCTAACTACTCAGGTAATTATCAAGGTAACAATTCTTACAACAATAATAATAATTTTCCACCTTTTAGAGAGTTAGTGCCTAATCAAGGAAAGCTAATGGATAATCTATCTAAGAAATTGGCATCTAATGATAAAATGCTAGAAAATATAAATAATAGAATGGATAATTTCTCTACTGCCATCAAGAATCAAATTAGCTTTAATAAAATGATTGAATCTCAGTTAAATCAAATAGTTGCTGCTGTTCCTGCTACTAACCCCGGTATACCATCACCACCGGAAGGATTAGAATCTACAAATCTTGTAGACATGTTTGATGCAGGTAATAATTAGAGTAACCCCGTCACTGAATTCACTACTGACCTTCTGCCGGTCAAGAGAGGCGATCAAGGACGCCCCGTCATCCCGATCTCCATTGGCATGGTGGACGTCGTAGAAGCACTCTGTGACTTTGGCTCCAGCGTCAACATTATACCCAGGGTACTCTATGAAAAATTCTTTACATATCCTTTATTAGAAACAACCATGTGTTTGCAGTTTGCAGATCAGACAATAAGTTTTCCAAAAGGAATATTGAAGAACCTTTGTGTCCGAGTTGGTACCTTATATGCCCTAGCAAACTTCGTTGTGATAGAGACCGGTAATGATGAGAGAGCACCCATCATCTTAGGGAGGCCATTCTTGAACACCTCGGGAGCTGTCATCTTCGCTATTGCTGCCAAGATTAGTTTCTACATCAAAGGGAGGAAGGAGACGTTTTCCTTCAAGAACAAGACTACACAAATTCCAGATCAATCCAGACGTGAATCAAGGAAGAGGACCAACAGGAGGAACAGGCACAAGCAAGTGTGGACCGAGTCAGCTAGGATGGTCAATGCAATTCATGGAGGTCAAGATCATCAACTTAAGTCACTGTTTTTGACTAAGAAGGATGACCCAAGAATGCCAAACATCTGTTGCTCCATAAATGGATACAACTTCTACAAGACGTTTTGCGACACTGGATCGGGCGTCAACATAATGGCCGCAGTCACCTATTGGCTCTTGTTCAGAACCATGCCCCTAAAACCAACATACATTCAGCTCCAGATGGCAGATCAGACATTTCGAGAAGCTAAAGGAACAGTAACTGATGTCCCTGTCAAAATAGACGATCATTTTGTCTACACAGACTGTCAGGTTATTGACATGGGAGAAGACAATTACGATCCACCCATCATCCTTGGAAGACCGTTCCTCAGCACCGTTAAAGCAATCATCTACATTGGAACTGGAGAAGTCCATATGCACTTCCCCTCAGAGAAGGTATGCCGCTATTTTACTGACCCTAACTATATCGTTGAAGAATCTAAGCAGGTCTGAAAACGACGCAACCGCAACCAGAGGAGGCAAATCATCAAGGACGGATGTGCAGACTATGAAGGAGAAGTTGTAAGGTCAAAAGACATACAGTTTAAACAGAATTATCCTGAGGAGACCGAAGCACCGAGTCAGGTATGGAAAGAGAAGATAACTATACATGAAGAGGAGGCGCTGCCGGCAGTACCGACTACGCCACCCAACGAATCCTAGGACAATTAAGAAAATAGAGAGTCCCGTTCGGAGGACTTAAAAACACCAAACGCCTTACCAAGAGAAATCAAGAAGACTAGCACATGGAGGACAATCTAATCGCTGTCAAGATACTGCCGACTTTCAAATACACCTCTGCCACCTGCTAGCTACATCAAGAGAAATTACGTTAAAATTCAGCTTGGGGGAAAGCACCCCCATTTATCCTGCTAAGTATTCCTATCTATCTTTATACTTATACTATATTAAAATATAGATATACATAACTATGAAAAACCAAATAAAGATTTTTAAGCTTATATATATATATCTTTTGCTTAGTATGTTCAAAAAATAAATAAAATGGCTATGCTAATCTGAATCTTAATAATAAAGCTCTAGCATGGATATGATGAATAGTTGCTCTGCCTAATTTTTAAAATTTGAAGTTCTCTCTCAAGTTCAGACATAACTGTTATAATTTAAAGCTTGCTCTAAACCTAAACTTGTGGGAAGAAAACTTGATCTGAAGTCTAAGTTGTTAACGGATATGATATGGGAAGGTTGAGCTACTGTTTATCTGTTCCTAGAGATGCTAGAATTCTGGAGAATTTTATCTTTGAAAATCTTTAAAATATTGCATGATGAGTTCTTGTATGATGAGAGTTTAAATTCCTACCACAGCCATATATACATGCTTGCTAGACTTTGAGCCACACATTTACTTTTCACTGCTTATGAGCATTGAGTGTGGTCAAGCTGTGTAGACCCTTAGGAGCTTGTCCTGTGGTTAAATCATGATTCACTTGCACGTTCACTTACATATGCTGCTTCTACTCCAGAAGTACCATCAACATATATCCGCACATTTCCATCTCCAGAATCACCCAAAAAAATATTCTACTCCTAATCCAGGAGAGAATAGCCAAAAACATTTCTGCTTTTCCCTATGAAATAAATGATCAAGTTATCTTGTTACTACCACTTGCTATATTATCTCAAGAGATGAGTGCTCTAAAAAAAGAGAAAAGAAAGAAATGAGGAAATAAAAAGGGGCAAGTGCCCGAAACCTCGAAAGAAAAGAAAAAGTGAGACGAGAGGTAAAAATGGACAAGTGTCCGATAGTATAATTAGGGGTACAAGATACCCACCTGAGAGGAAAGAAAAGATAGAGCATCTCATTCTCCTCACAAAGTTTCAAAAAGCAAGGAAGGTATGTATCCCCTCAAAAGAGCAAAAGTAGACTTTCACCATTGCTATCACCATCATCACCATACACCATTCATTCGCTACACATGCACATCTTGATTTGACTTATTGATTTGTTTCTTTGGATCCATGGTTTGACTATACAATAAATGTCTTGTAAGTATGTATATTTTATCTCCCACCTATGAGCTCCAGATATTAAAGCCTTATTAGAGTAGGGTGAGAGAGAAGGCAATGTCACTATGCCTTATACCACAAATACCACATATCTTGAGAGAAGGCATATACCATCACTGCCTTGGTAAGGATCCAGAAATACCACAAAAGAGAGATTTGAGAGAGTCATACAAGGAATCTCTGAGTTTTATTTGAAAATATGCAAAAAAACTCCAGAGCTATAGCTGATCAAGAATAAGAGACATGGCACTTGACTAGACTATTCTATCTTTTAACTACTCAAGACAGAAGTGACGGTTACAAGTCCCATGGTGAAAGGTAAAGTAAGTAAGTTTTAAGTCTTGACAGTTTACTCTAACTCAGAGATGAGATCTTATTTAAAAGCATGTGTACCGTCAATTTTTAAAGAGATATTGCAACAACTTCTAATCCATCGCTGAGTTTATCCTTGCTCAGGGACGAGCAAGAGGTAAGCTTGGGGGAGTTTGTTGACAGTCCTTAAGTATCAAATTTAATTATCAAATAAACAAAGAAAAGGATCCAAATGAAATCAACATCCAGACTTAGGGTTTTATCTGACAGAATTCCACGAGTTTTGGTGTTTGTCTATTTCTGCAGGGGGTTATCAGGAAATACAGAAGAAAGGCCCACACATCAGGATTACATAGAGATATCAACGTGCTGTGCAATTATCTTACATCTAGAAGACTCCAGAAGCCACGGGAAGGAAGCGGAGGCCGAACGTGGCCAGGCACTGGGCGCCCGCCCAGTTGACCTGGGCGCCCGCCCCCTGTTGGAGTTCAAACAGGACTCTCTTTCGGGAAAGATCTCCACCGACCTAAAGGATCAAGGATAACCGTTCAATCAAAGTCGGTTTGATCCAACGGCCCATATTCACTTGAAGAGACTATAAAACCAGACCCCCTAGCCCCTGGAGGAGAGAGCCTCTCAACCCTAATTCATTATTCCTCAAGGGAGAAGAAGCCTCTATCAAGATTAGAGCCACCACATCAATTAGACATCTAGATTAGCATAGCTACATAGGATTTGAACTAGAATGAGGTAATCTTTGATTGGTTTCTGGATCTGTCAAGAGGATTCTTGGTAATTCTCTAATTGTGCTTCTAATTGTTCTTCTAATCATCTTTGTTCTTCAATATTATGAACATGACTTTGTTCTACTTCAATATATTGCTTATGACTTTGCTCTACTTGTTTACATTCAAGATTATATTGTTCTTAGTTTATCATAGTTATATACTTGGCTTAGTTAGATTGGATCTATATACATGTTTAGGATCGTATAGCGTTTATCCATCGGATCCATGGGTAAATTATAGATATTGTGTAGGCGTGGTGCTTATACCGTATTTATCTGCGATTGTAACCAAGATGCCAGATCGTGGGGTGGTTCGTGATAGTGACAGCTTCATTGATTCTTATATAGTCCCCTTCTCGTGTATTGGGTTGGTAGAGCAACATTATTAGAGGGGAGTGATTGCTATGTTTCTCATTTACCTTGCTAATATCACTATGCATGGGCGTAGTCTTGTCCCACAATGATTGCTAAGTATGCTTGCACTAACTATGATATGCTAGACTGTATAGTTGAGAATAACTTAGGAAATATTCTTGTAGTTCATTCTAATAGCATGCTAATGACTTTCTAGAATATCTAATTGAGGTGCTTATCATATTTATTATGTGGCTAAGTTATGCTGATCAGATTAATTATCTTTGTCACTATTCATTACTTCATATATCTTTTATGTGACACTTACCCCTGCATGAAAGAGTTAGATAAATGTTCTCAATTATAGATGCAATGATAGATACTCAATTTCATATTATATTCTGTAATCAATATTGATGGTTGCTAATCTCTTCCCAGTGGTAAAAATATAAATAACGATACCTGGAATACTTCCCGGTTAAAATGCTACATCGGTATTAATCTGTGTGCTTGTAGATCCCATTCATTATTTATTTAGAAGAGCAATTGCATATTTCAATACCGCGTCTCTCATGTCATGCTGGGGATGACAACTTTGCTTAAGTGGTATGAGGGATAGGTTTGGCATTTTTGGCACCGTTACTAGAATTAGAAAATTGTCTACTTTTGGTAATGATGTTAAGAATACCCAAAAAGCATTTTTGGCGTCGTTGCCGGGGAAGGTTGATTACTAATCAGGAATGGATATAGATTTTTGAGTCATCATTCACATCACTAATATGATTGAGCTTATCTATTCTCTCATACAGTTTTACCCCGATATTTTTCTATTTTATCTTATGCAGGGTAATGTATGAATTGAAGATATCTTCCAGGAAATTATGTTGACAACCCCGAAGCGTTATTCAGAAAAACAAGAGCCAAGCTCAAGAAGAGATCATCAACACTTCAGCAAGAAGCTTCATCCAATCAAGAAGATCACCGGAACTTGTCTTCAGAGTTCGAAGCCATGGCGAACAAATCAATCCGCGAGTTCTCAGCTCCCACTATGGACAACATCCGCACTGGACCAGCTGCAGAGATCGATGGCAACTTTGAGCTCAAGCCTAGACTTATCAACATGGTGCAATCCAACCAGTTCTGTGGGAAGGTACACGAAGATGCTAGTGCTCATCTCCAATACTTCCTGGAGATTTGCAGCACATTTACCATGTCAGGAGTTTCCAGAGATGCTATACTACTTCGCCTCTTCCCATTCTCACTGTTAGGAAGAGCGAAGCAGTGGTTCTACGCTACAAAGGAGAAGAATACTACGTGGGCACTCTGCTCAACAAACTTCCTCGCTAGGATCTTTCCCAGGGGCAAGACCAATGCTCTCCGTGGGAAGATTACAAGTTTTCAGCAACAAAATGATGAATCCGTTCCAGAAGCATGGGATCGCTTCCAAGACTACATCCTAGAATGTCCCCATCTTGGAATGGAGAGCTGGCTACTGATGCAAACATTTTATCATGGGCTCGGCAACAGTGCCCGAGAAACCATGGATGCTGCAGCTGGAGGAGCATTCCTATCACTCACCATATCACAAGCCACAACTCTTGTGGAGAAGATGGCGTCCAATCAAGGCTGGAACGAAGAGAGGACCCAGACACGCAAGAGAGGTGGAGGTATGCATCAGCTCAAGGAGGTAGACATGCTATCTGCAAAGCTAGACCTGCTCATGAAGAAGCTCGAAGATAGAACTGGAGATAAGAAAGAAGTTATGCACATCTACGACTCTCACATGACTTGTGAGGAGTGTGGAGACACTGGACACTCAAGCAATCACTGCCCTGAGATGCTTGAGGATGTAAACTACATCAACAACAACTACTACTACTACTACAACCGTCCTCAACAAAATCAAGGTTGGAATCAACAGAGGCCTAACTACTCAGGTAATTATCAAGGTTACAATTTTTACAACAATAATAATAATTTTCCACCTCTGAGAGAGTTAGTGTCTAATCAAGGAAAGCTAATGGATAACCTATGTAAGAAATTGGCATCAAATGATAAAATGTTAGAAAATATAAATAATAGAATGGATAATTTCTCTAGTGCCATCAAGAATCAAATTAGCTTTAATAAAATGATTGAATCTCAGTTAAATCAAATAGCTGTTGCTGTTCCTACTACTAACCCTGGTATACCATCACAACCGGAAGGATTAGAATCTGCAAATCTTGTAGACATGTTTGATGCAGGTAATTGGAGTAACCCCATCACTGAAGTTACTACTGACCTTCTGCTGGTCAAGAGAGGCGATCCAGAATGCCCCGTCATCCCGATCTCCATCGGCATGGTGGACGTCCTAGAAGCACTCTGCGACTTTGGCTCTAGTGTCAACATTATACCCAGGGTACTCTATGAAAAAGTCTTTACATATCCTTTATTAGAGACAACCATGTGTTTGCAGTTTGCAGATCAGACGATAAGTTTCCAAAAGGAATACTGAAGAACCTTTGTGTCCGAGTTGGTACCTTATATGCCCTAGCAGACTTCGTGGTGATAGAGACCGGTAATGATGAGAGAGCACCCATTATCTTAGGGAGGCCATTCTTAAACACCTCAGGAGCTGTCATCTACGCTAGTGCTGCCAAGATCAGTTTCTACATCAAAGGGAAGAAGGAGACGTTTTCCTTCAAGAACAAGACTACACAAATCCCAGATCAATCTAGACGTGAATCAAGGAAGAGGACCAACAGGAGGAACAGGAACAAGCAAGTGTGGACCGAGTCAGCTAAGATGGCTACTGCAGTTCATGGAGGTCAAGATCATCAACTTAAGTCACCATTTCTGACCAAGAAGGATGACCTAGGAATGCCAAGCATCTATTGCTCTATAAATGGATACAACTTCTACAAGACGACTTGTGACACCGGATCGGGCGTCAACATAATGGCCGCAGTCACCTATCTGCTCTTGTTCGGAACCATGCCCCTAAAACCAACATACATTCAGCTCTAGATGGCAGATCAAACATTTTGAGAGGTTAAAGGAACAGTAACTGATGTCCCTGTCAAAATAGATGATCATTTTGTCTACACAGACTTTCAGGTTATTGACATGGGAGAAGACGAATACGATCCACCTATCATCCTTGGAAGACTGTTCCTCAGCACCGTTAAAGCAATCATCTACATTGGAACCGGAGAAGTCCACATGCACTTCCCCTCAGAGAAGGTATGTTGCTATTTTACTGACCCTAACTACATCTTTGGAGAATCTAAGCAGGTCAGAAAACGACGCAACCGCAACAAGAGGAGGCAAATAATCAAGGACGGATGGGCAGACTATGAAGGAGAAGTGGTAAGGTCAGAAGACATTCAGTTTAAACAGAATTATCTAGAGGAGACCGTAGCACCAAGTCAGGTATGGAAAGAGAAGATAACTATACATGAAGAGGAGGCGCTGCCGGAAGTACTGACTACGCCACCCAACGAATTCCAGAACAACTAGAAAATGGAGAGTCCCGTTCGGAGGACTTAAAAACACCGAACACCTTGCCAAGAGGTAAACTTGGTAGTTATCCTTTCCTTTTCAATTATTTCAAACAGTTTACTTAGTTAATCATGTTCATACTATCCTAAAAAGAAAATAAAAATGTGAAAAACAGTAAGCCCCATGTGAGTATACGAGTGGCATGAAACCCATAAGTACAATCACTGTGGTGGCATAAAAATAAAATAAATATTTTTTCTGCTTTATAAAATGAAAATATAAAAATAGGGAGTAATATTTATTAAGGAGTCTCAACATGATAAAGGCAGATACGTATGCCAACACTTAATCAGTTCCACAAAGCTTTGTTGTCTATTTGAGCTCCACAGAATTTAAGAATCAAGAAGACTAGTAGACGGAGGACATTCTAATCGCTGTCAAGATACTGCCGACTTTCAAATACACCTCTGCCACCTCCTAGCTACATCAAGAGAAATTACGTCAAAATTCAGCTTGGGGGAGAGCACCCACATTTATCCCGATAAGTATTTCTATCTATCTTTATACTTATACTATATTAAAATATAGATATACATAATTATGAAAAACCAAATAAAGATTTTATGCTTATATATATATATATCTTTTGCTTAATGTGTTTAATAATTCAATAAAGTGGCTATGCTAATCTGAATCTTAATAATAAAACTCTAGGATGGATATGATGAATAGTTGCTCTGCCTAATTTTTAAAAATTTGAAGTTCTCTCTCAAGTTTAGACATAACTGTTATAATTTAAAGCTTGCTCTAAACCTAAACTTGTGGGAAGAAAACTTGATCTGAAGTCTAAGTTGTTAACAGATATGACATGGGAAGGTTGAGCTGCTGTTTATCTGTTCCTAGAGATGCTAGAATTCTGGAGAATTTTATCTTTTAAAAATCTTTAAAATATTGCATGATGAGTTCCTGTATGATGAGAGTTTAAATTCCTACCACAGCCATATATATACATGCTTGCTAGACTTTGAGCCACACGTTTACTATTTACTACTTATGAGCATTGAGTGTGGTCAAGCTGTGTAGATCCTTAGGAGCTTGTCATGTGGTTAAAATCAAGATTCACTTGCACGTTCACTCATATATGCTGCTTCTACTCCGGAAGTACCATCCACATATATCCACTCATTTCCATCTCCAGAACCACCTAAAAATATTCTACTCCTGATCCGGGAGGGAATAGCCAAAAATATTTCTGTTTCTCCCCTGTGAAATAAATGCTCAAGTTATCTTGTTACTACCACTTGCTATATTATCTCAAGAGATGAGTGCTCTGAAGAAAAAAAAATAAAAAGAGAAAAAGTATACGAGGAAATAAAAAGGGGCAAGTGCCCAGAACCTCGAAAGAAAAGAAAGAGTGAGACGAGAGGTAAAAACGGACAAGTGTCCGACAGTACAATTAGGGGTACAAGATACCCACCTGAGAGAAAAGAAAAAGAAGAGCATCTCATTCTCCTCAAAATATTTCAAAAAGCAAGGAAGGTATGTATCCCCTCAAAAGACCAAAAGTAGAATTAGACTTTCACCATTGTTATCACCATCATCACCATACACCATTCATTCGCCACACATGCACATCTTGATTTGGCTTATTGATTTGTTTCTTTGGATCCATGGTTTGACTGTACAATAAATGTCTTGTAAGTATGTATACTTTATCTCCCACCTATGAGCTCCAGATATTAAAACCTTATTAGAGTAGGGTGAGAGAGAGGGCAATATGCTTTATACCACAAATACCACATACTTTTTGAGAGAAGGCATATACCATCACTGCCTTGGTAAGGATCCAGAAATACCACAAAAGAGAGATATGAGAGAGTCATACAAGGAATCTCTGAGTTTTATTTGAAAATCTGCAAAAACTTCAGAGCTATAGCTGATCAAGAATAAGAGACATGGCACTTGACTAGACTGTTCTATCTTTTAACTACTCAAGACAGAAGTGACGTTTACAAGTCCCATGGTGAAAGGTAAAGTAAGTAAGTTTTAAGTCTTGACAGTTTACTCTAACTCAGAGATGAGACCTTATTTAAAAGCATGTGTACCATCAAATTTTAAAGATATTGCAACAACTTCTGATCCATTGCTGAGTCTATCCTTGCTCAGGGACGAGCAAGAGGTATGTTTGGGGGAGCTTGTTGACAGTCCTTAAGTATCAAATTTAATTATCAAATAAACAAAGAAAAGGATCCAAATGAAATCAACATCTAGACTTAGGGTTTTATCTGACAGAATTCTACGAGTTTTGGTGTTTGTCTATTTCTACAGGGGGTTATTAGGAAATACGGAAGAAAGGCCCATACGTCGGGATTACATAGAGATATCAACGTGCCGTGCAATTATCTTACATCTAGAAGGCTCCACAAGCCATGGGAAGGAAGCGGAGGCCGAACGGGGCCAGGCACTGGGCACCCGCCCAGTTGACCTGGGCGCCCGCCCCCCTGCAGAGTTGGATCAGGACTCTCTTTCGGGATCAAGCTTCACCGACCGAAAGGATCAAGGATAACCGTTCAATCAATGTCAGTTTGATCCAATGGCCCATATTCACTTGAAGGGACTATAAAACCAGACCGCTTGGCCCCTGGAGGAGAGAGCCTCTAAACCCTAATTCATTATTCTCAATGGAGAAGAAGCCTCTGATCAAGATTAGAGCCACCACATCAATTAGATATCTAGATTAGCATAGCTACATAGGATTAGAACTAGAAGGAGTCAATCTTCAATTGGTTTCTGGATCTGTCAAGAGGATTCTTGGTAATTCTCTAATTGTTCTTCTAATTGTTCTTCTCATCATCTTTGTTCTTCAATATTATGAATATGACTTTGTTCTACTTCAATATATTGCTTATAACTTTGCTCTACTTGTTTATATTCAAGATTATATTGTTCTTAGTTTATCATAGTTATATAGTTGGCTTAGTTAGATTGGATCTATATACATATTTAGGATCGTATAGCGTTTATCCATCGGATCCATGGGTAAATGATATATATTGTGTAGGCGTGGTGCTTATACCGTATTTATCTGCGATTGTACCCAATATGCCAGATCGTGGGGTAGTTCGTGATAGTGACAGCTTCATTGATTCTCATATAGTCCCCCTCTCGTGTATTGGGCTGGCAGAGCAACATTATTACAGGGGAGTGATTGCTATGTTTCTCATTTACCTTGCTAATATCACTATGCATGGGCGTAGTCTTGTCTCACAATGATTGCTAAGTATGCTTGCACTAACTATGATAATGCTAGACTATATAGTTGAGAATAACTTAGGAAATATTCTTGTAGTTCGTTCTAATTCCATTCTAATGACTTTCTAGATTATCTAATTGAGGTGCTTATCATATTTATTATGTGGCTAAGTTATGCTGATCAGACTAATTATCTTTGTCACTATCCATTACTTCATATATCTTTTATGTGACACTTACCCCTCTATGAAAGAGTTAGATAAATGTTCTCAATTATATATGCAATGATAGATACTCAATTTCATATTATATTCTATAATCAATATTGATGGTTGCTAATCCCTTCCCAGTGGTAAAAATATAAATAACGATACCTGGAATACTTCCTGGTTAAAATGCTACATCGGTATTAATCTGTGCGCTTGCAGATCCCATTCATTATTTATTTAGAAGAGCAATTGCATATTTCAATACTGCGTCTCTCATGTCATGCTGGGAATGACAACTAGGCTTAAGTGGTATGAGGGATAGGTTTGGCATTTTTGGCACCGTTACTAGAATTAGAAAATTGTCTACTTTTGGTAATGATGTTAAGAATACCCAACAGAGAGCAACCTTTGGAGAGTGAGTGTGATCTACTTGTTGAAAGGTCCTAAATATGGCTAGAGGGGGGTGAATAGCCTATTTAAAAATTCTACAAACTCACTAGAACAAGAGGTTAGTAAATAACAAAGTGAAGCTTTTTGCTCTAGTTCTAAAGGGGTGTTTGCAAGCCACCTATCCAACAATTCTAGTTGATATGATCACTAGGGACACAAGAGCTATGTCACTACAAGCTACACTAGTGAACTATGCTACACAAGGCAAGACTAGCAACTAAACTAGTTACACTACTTTAAATGGAGAGGAAGAGATATTTATACCGCCATGTAGGGGATGAACTAATCACCAATATATGGACAATCAAGCACTAGGAGAATGCCAATCAAATACGGTTGAGACAATGATTTTTCTCCCAAGGTTCACATGCTTACCAGCACGCTATGTCCCCATTGTGTCGACCAACACTTGGTGGTTCGGCGGTGTTGACACCGTGTTTGGGATGGGTCAAGTTAGTTGAAGCAAACCGATCGGTAATAGAAAGGTCATTGCATCGTGACAGGGGGATGCCGATGGGAATCGATAGATAAAGATAGTGCCGATGATAAGGAATGATCGGTAAAAGACTTCTGATGGTTCAGGATCGGTATAAAGTCAAAAACGATATTCTATTACTATGATTGTCGATGCTGATGGAGGAAAGTGTGGAGGCTGCTGCCAATGGAGCAGGACCCGATAAAGACTTAAGATAGGAGCTGATGAAGGCTTTGTCGTAGCTAGGGGAAAAATAGGGATAGTTAGTTATTATCTCTTTTTCTATAGTTATTTTAGTCTACCTTATATGTAACAGTCTTGTTTACCTTGTTTGTATCTTAGTCGTATTCGGTTGTAACTCTTGGGGTTTGGATATAAATATAGACCCGGTAGCAATGTAATAATGAATCAATCAACATAAAATACAAGTTTTACATCCACTTCTCGACGACTTCATCAATTCGTATACTTTTTCTGTTTATGAGTTCTCAAGGATTCGGCGAGTTACACTCGATGATTTCTCGAGTTCCGTGTGAGTACCTCTTGGCCACGACATCCCGGCGCATCATTGTTGTTGGGACCAAAGTATTCAAGTTATCATCTTTGTCGATTGTTAGGTCAAATTGACTGGCACGCCTTAATATCAGAATTGGGTATTAGCCCTTTGTGTTTGTAGATCTATTTTTGCATCAACACATCTTTTGGCACGCCTAATGGGACAACATCAACAAATATCGACATGACTACTTCTGATCTCGACACGGACAACGTCATCGGCGTGACAGAAGCCGATCCCAGAGAAGAACAGAAGCAAGCTATGGAGAGGGCTATGGAGGAATACAAGCAGCTCTATTTAAAATCCTTCAACCTGAATAGGAGTGGGGAAGTTATCTAGAAACAAGATCTGCCTCTGCCACAACAGGTTACCTTTGATCCCAATCCTGGTGAAAGGTCCTAATATGGCTAGAGGGGGGTGAATAGCCTATTTAAAAAAATCTACAAAACTCACTAGAGCAAGTGGTTAGTAAATAACAAAGTGAAGCTTTTTGCTCTAGCTCTAATGGGGTGTTTGCAGGCCACCTATCCAACAATTCTAGTTGATATGATCACTAGGCACACAAGAGCTATGTCACTACTTACACTAGAGATCTATCTAAAGTTTCTATACAAGTAAGTAAGCTACTCTAGTTTGCAGGCATGTAAGAGAGATGGTTTGATCTTTATACCGCTGCGTAGAGGGGATGAACCAATCAATAATATGAAGTACAATCACTGGGAGAAATCCAATGAACAAACACAATGGAGACAAACAATTTTTCTCCCGAGGTTCACGTGCTTGCCGGCACGCTAAGTCCCCATTGTGTCGACCAACGCTTGGTGGTTCAGCGGCTAAGAGGTGTAGCACAAACCTCGTCCTCTCTAGGACACTGCAAGAACCGACCCACAAATGAGGTAACTCAATGACACGAGCAATCCACTAGAGTTACCTTTCGGCTCTCCACCGGGGAAGGTACAAGACCCCTCACAATCACCGAGAGATGGCCACGAACAATCACCAACTCGTGCCAATTCTCCTCCGCTACTCCAAGCCGTCTAGGTGGCGGCAACCACCAAGAGTAACAAGAAAACCCCAGCCAAATCGATCCCTAAGTGCCACTAGATGCAATCACTCAAGCAATGCACTTGGAATCACTCCCAATCTCACAAAGATGTTTAATCTACGAAGGAGATGAGTGGGAGGTGTTTGCTTAGGCTCACAAGTATGTCAAGTATTCTAGAATACCAAAAGGATGAGCCATAAGACAGCCAACAACTATTTATAAGCCCTTCAAACAAATAGAGCCGTTGGCTCTTTCACTGGACTGAAAACGGGGCCACCGGACGCTCTTCATGTTACACCAGACACGTCTGGTGCCTATTAAGACAACGTCTGGTGCCTTGAACAATTCGACCGTTAGAAAAACCGACCGTCGCCGCCAATAAGAGTCTCCCTATGACCACAGCACCGGACGCACAGTGAGTCCACTGTTGACGGTCCTTAATGCTCACATTTAACCGTCAACTAATCATGAAAAAGGACCTATATGCAACCGACACCTAGACTTAGGGTTTTATCTGACAGAATTCCACGAGTTTTGGTGTTTGTCTATTTCTACAGGGGGTTATCAGGAAATATGGAGGAAAGGACCACACGTCGGGTTTACATAGAGATATTAACGTGTGCGCCAATTTTCTATCATCTAGAAGACTCCAGAAGCCACGGGAACGAACGGGAGGCCGATCGGGCCCGGGGGCAGGGTGCCCGCCGTCCCCCCTTGGGCTCCCGCCCAGCTACAGGAGCCAATCAGGCTCCGTCTCATGGATCATGCTCCACCGACCTAACGGATTAAGGAAAACCGTGCGATTAAGGTCGGTTTGATCCGACGGTCCACATTCATTTGGAAGGGATATATAAGCAGGCCCCCTGGCCCCTGGAGAACATATCTCTTCTACAGAATCAAAGCTAGGGTTTCAATTATTCATCCAAGTAGAGAGGATCCCTCTAGTTCATCTAGTTCTAATTATAGTTCATCTAATTCTAGTTCTAGTTAGTTCTAGTTGTAATCTAGAAAATAGGGAGAGAGAAGAGGAGAGCGGAGGAGGAGCCAGATCTGTCGAATCTTCCTCAACATTGTACTTTTGCAGCAACTGGTTCGTTCTTCATCGTTCTCCAAGTTCATCAATTTATAATTCCTGAGTTCTTTAATTACTTTTATTTACATTCAAGTTATTTATTGGATTCCCGCTTGCATCAAGTGCTCTAGTCTTTGAAACGCTAGAGTAGTAATTAATAGATTAGACGTGGTGTTTAGTCTTGCAATTACCTGGAATGCACCCAATCCTGTGGATTGTTGTGGTAGCCCTAGGGTAGTGACAGCCCTAACGGTCGACGTACTCCACCTCGTTTGGATCGGTGTTTGTAGGACCGTAGTCAGAGCTTCTATAACAGAACCGCCCAATTTACAAGAGATCAACTATGAAAAACTCCCGCCAAAGCAGTTGCTTTAACATAATCGAACTCTCATAAACCCGGTAGTCCGTGAAATCACGAGGGATTTCAAACCAACCATCTTACAAGCCAAGATCGTAGTGATTCAACATAACAAGTCACATGTTACATCCATTTCACAAGTAGTTTGATATACATCAGAGTTCAAGATAGTTATTACCACTTAAGTTGAAAAGTAGCGGAAGCGAAGTAATTTGAAACTAATATTGCCCTTATTTCAAATACATGCCAGTATCCAGGTCAATTCCAACAAAAGCAGTATAGATGAGGTAACTAAGAAGGATCATGCCCATGATCTTACTCCTCAAATACGGTAGGAGTCATCCAACTCTTGCAGTAGCCATGATACATCACAACCTGCAACAAGTGGGAATAAACCCTGAGTACGAGAAGGTACTCAGCTAGACTTACCCGTCATAAACCTGAAATAATATGACACCAAGGAGTATGCAAGGCTTTATTGGTGGGGCTAGCTTGACAACACTTTTTGCATAAAAAGCTTAGGTTACAGGTAAGTAACTTTTCAGGTATTTAGCTCAAATTAATAATCATTACCTGTCATCTATATTAGCACCTGTACTAGAGCAATCACTTGATTAAGATACAACAGTAGTACCCATATTTGATGTGGCATTTCCAACATCATCATCATACCATAACCATCCGAGTGTTCCATAAACATTACTACGATGACGAAGCTCAAGTCAAGTGCTCACTGTCCAGGAGCGATGGCGATTCGAATCGATTTCTAACCAGCTGGCGAGTTATTCCCCACACAAACCACACTCACTGATCAAGTGAGCTACAGGTCACCGTATTGCACTATCCAGGACCAATTCGCGGGTTCGACAGGCACCGCCCGTACCCGAGGACCGTTTCGGCGACCGAGGTATCCAAGGTATACCAAGGTTGCGCGCCGCGCCCTCGTCGTTCTCCTCAACCATCACCAATACAGCGCGTACATCGGGCCGATTCCCGGCCCGGATAGTGCTCAGGCTTCGCGGTCGGAACGACTTATCCTTCCAGCTAAGTATGGGGCATGCGTTCAACATGACAAGAGGGCCGTCAACGATCGGTCCTTAATCGACACAGGCGGGGATAGATAGGCACCCAGGACCTCCATGTCTGGTTACTTCTCTACCATCGTCCCGCCGGGTCTCCAATTATTCCTCCTCATCACTTGGTTATTTCCATGATAGCATATATAGCCAACCTTTTCAGGTATCCACCTATCTTGCTCAGGTGACAGGACATCACCTGGCTTCTATCGGTCTAAGCATGGCTAAGCATTTAGATTCGATCCTGAATCTACATAGGGTTATAGGTATATTTGCTGGACAAGGAGTGTTATATGCAGCGAGGGTTTCACCCAACTCCTATACTTAATGCAACAATACATATATAACATACATTCTCAATTGCATTCAAAAGTAGTGGGAGACTTATAATGCTCCGGGGCTTGCCTGGGACCAACACGGAGTCAGTTTAATTAGTTGCTCCGTCTTGGTGACATCTAAGGTCACAACGCTTGCTTAGTCCTTCCACCTTCGGGATCCACCCAACACCGTCTTCGGGTTTGTTCCCACACCAAGACCTTCACGTGATTCATCTAGCGTACCTAGATGAGATGCAAGATGCAAGTGCATGAATATAAAGAATAATAACACAACATGCATCACATAAAAGTATTCAAGACACATGCATCTAACGTTATTTAACTAGCATCACACAACCAAATATGGATAGCAACATATCAAGCATGGAACACGTTTTATAAGGTCACAAGTATATTGTTTAATCACCACTAAAGACATGTGTCACACTTAGTATACACAAAGTAAGCAATCAAGCATTCATACATTTTCAGCAAACTCTGGATATACATGCAGCAACTCAGTAATTAAATCATAACTGGAGTTACACAACTCCAAAAACTATGCAATTGGACATTCTGGAAAGAATATAGAATTATCTACAATTCATCTTTAATCATATCAGTATGATTAACAAGTTAACCAAATCAAACATGCATGACCATATAATCTGGTCCAGGAATTTCCAGAGAACAAGCAATTCAAAGGACGAACTTCATACTACTGTAACTCACAAACCACTTAGCCAAATGACATGAAACTTTACAACAAGATATATTAGTAAGTTATATACATCTTTTCTATATACAAGTTTCACAGAAAACATAATTTATATCATGGAATTAATTGCACAATCAAAACTGCTCATGCTGCCAAACAGTAGAAGTACAATTACAACTGAAAACTGATAGGCAATTCAAGGAAGCATAACTGGAGTTGTCGACCTCCAGCCAACATGATTCTTATATTTTTGGAAAGCTTATAAAGTTACCTACAACTTTCTTACTATCATCTAAATATGAATCTAGAGTTAACAAGGTCAATTAATCCCATGAAGATATCTCTGTCCAAAACACAGACAGAATCTGTCATGCTACATTAAACACCCATAACTTGAGTTTCACATGTCCATAATTTATGGTTGTGTACTTTCTAGAAAGCTTACTAAATTGTGAACAACTTTGTAATAAACATCTAGAGCTAAATATACCACTAACAAGGTCTTACATTACAAACAATGCAATTCTGTCTGGGTTTAGACAGAAACTGGAACAGTAATTTAAACTACTATAACTAAACATGTGCTTAACCAAAAATTGTGCTATTTATCTTTTTGGAAAGCTTATGAAAAGTACTAAAACTTATATATTTTTATCCAGGCAAGATTCACAACTTAACTGAGCCAAACAATACAAACATGCAGATCCACTCAGAATAGGAGCAAAGCAACACATGACATTTTTTATTTTTATAACTCTTAATCTGTTGTTCCTAAATTCATGAAACTTTTACCAGTCATCAAATACCATATGAAAAACATGTCACAATATTTTCACATTTATTTGGGCAACAACACAGCAGTTATGAAAAAGACAAATATAACAAGCAATTTAAAATCTAACTGCATAAATCTATTTTTACGACTAAAACTTCAAACTAAACCATGCCATATTATAGATTTACTGCATATAGAATTTCACAAGGATTCCAAAAAGTCCACATTTGCTATTTTACGATTTTTCTACAATTTATGATGATTTTCCAAACTTCAGCCATATGAAAGAAAAACAGATTTGCACAGAGACCCTTAAGTTATCCGCAAAACAAACTACAACCGAGAGATCCCTGCAGGTACTATTCACATGTGTCATGACTTCACATTTGAACCCCTCACTTTTGATGAATTTGAGCCCGAGGTCCCTGGTCGCGAACAGAACAGGGGAGACTCGCCGGAGCTTCCTGTTTCGGCCCGTCGGAGCCTCGTTGGCAGCGATGGAGGGGTGGGGAAACATCAGGGCAATGAGCCGCACCCGAAGGTGGCCACGGCTCGGCCAAAGGTGGTCCGTGGCGGTCCGGCCACGCACGCACACCGACGGCGGCGGCGGCGGCACGCCGGCGACCACGGCGACGGATTCGGACGGCGAGCGCGAGCACGAGATGTAGGAGATGGAGGCGAAGCTACTGACGATGCTTGCAGGGAGTGAGGAGGTCCGGAGCAGCGAGAACGCGGCGGCAGGAGCTTCCACGGCGGCCATGGCGACGGCGCGAGCAGCAAGGCGAGCACCGAGCGAAGGAGGAGCGAGCGAGGGCAGAGAGTGAGAGCAGGGAGGAGTAGGGAGCAGGGCAGCGCGTACTTCTGGAGGCGCAGAGAGCAGGGCAGCGCGTGGCAATGGAGGTGGGGTGCCAGTCCATGCATGAACGCCACGGAGCCATTCCATCGAGCACGTGGCGTGCAGCAAAGTAGGGAAGGTTGGACGCCGGTTTGGGCTTGCTCCGGGCTGAATTGAACCTTGGGCCTAAAACGAAGTTTGTTCACCACGTCGTGCACTACAACTTTGATTAAGACACTAAGATCATTAGACCAACAGATTAAGAGATAATTAGATGCCAAGTCATAAGTGTCAACGTATTGACGGTGATTAGCAAAACCAAGAATTGATGATCCAAACCATGTCAAACTTGATGCAACTTTTTACATGACCTTCTCCAAGTAATTGTCCACCACTTTTATTCTTGGACCAACTTTAGTTGCTTAACAAAAACACGAGAACGCGGCATGCCAACGGGTCGACGTCCGTTTAGCAATAAATTAATCTTTTGCTGTTTTGGGAGCTACTTTTAGATATCCAAATGAACTCCAAATTTGATGATACTTGATCCATTGCTTTCATCAAGAAGAGTAATCCAACTCATATTAAGGAATCCAATTGAGTTACTATATGAATTTGGATAATAAAATGTCACAAAGAAGCAAACTTGCTGCTGTCACTTTCCTGGGACTTAGAATTATTTCTTAGGGATAAAAAGCAGCAGCTGATTCGAACTTAGAGCCTCTGTTTGAACTAATTGCATGCTGATTTGGTTCTTTACCCTTGAATAAAGTTTCTTCTACAGAAGCAAAACCACAACTTTCATTTAGGGTCAAACCTCATAACTGCAACGAAAGTCAATCTTTCACTTTGGTCAAAGCAGTAACCCGATAAAGCTCCAAATAGGATTTTAGGCCAATTGAAGCATTTTCTTGACATAAGCTCAACATGAACCCTTCATGACTTTTGTTGTATAATTCATCTAGAGTCATATGAACATGTTTTCAAGGGTTGTTTGATGACCCATGATTCTATTTCCTTAATAGAGCCATTCCGGCAAGGATATAACTTATCATTTCATGTGACTTCTTGATTCCAAACTTCACCAAACTTTTCCATAGACCAACATAGATTGGGATGGATATAAGGCACATGGAAAAGGTTCCATTAGCATCATCAAAGGATAACTTTTAAAAAGGCATATATGCAAGCAAGGTTGCATCCACCAAGCCCAAGTTGGGGTTTACTTTCATAGATTGACTTTGACCTCTATATTACCATTGAACTTGTCATGTTTGAGCTCAAACCTAGTACTTAGCAAGTGACAAACACCTGGGGTGTTACAGCCTTCCCCCCTTAAAAGAATCTCGTCCCGAGATTCGGTGCAAAAGACTTTCAAGGGAAGAAAACAATGTCACGCATTTTTCCAACATTAGCGATAGCAGTGGGCGACTTAGCTTAGAACATCAGAGAAGCTAACTTGATCCAAACATTTTCTGATACTTGCCCTTCATAGTAAACCTTTATCCAGAGAAACTCCCTTTTTGTTTGACTCCACTGAAGCACTACCTTGGGAGGAATCCAAGACAACATTGTTCCATGTACTTTGTTTCTGATTGTTTAGAGCCTAAGGAGCTACTTGTACCATTAGCTTCTTTAGTGAAACTAATGCAAGCCATATGAACTTTACACTATGTCACAAGCTTCTAAGGGTTGCTCATTATACTGATTCCAGGCTCATTCACAAGATTTGAAAAGCAGTTCTCTACCAAAATGGTTGAATTATAACTTCCCACACTTGCAGGTCCTTTTTCTCTGATGACAACATTGTACTGACCACCCGATTAAGAGAACAGTGAATGTGATAGCTGACTCTGTTGGTTTCATGCCTTCCATGATCATTTACTTTAATGGGATTCTTTTATCCAAACAACAACAGTTATCTGGGTTGAATCAGATGTAACTTCTTGGGTAACACATAGAAGGTAACCAAGGCATGTAAGAATTGGATAACCACTACTGACAAAGGATGATAGTGGGGCCTATATGTCTCCAACAGTTGCAAGTGTTCAACCAACTAAAGAAACAGTTTACCACCAAGTAGGTTAAGCATGACCTTTCTTCATGATGCAATTGCATAAGAGTTAGGTTGACTTGTACCATAGAAAAAACCAACCCAAGGGAACTACTTTTGTTGTTGAGGTTTCCTTTTTAAGATCAGTCGGTAGCTCTGATATTGAAAATCTATTGACTGACACCTTTCAAAACATTTTTTTGATTTGCACTGGCACAAATGGGTACAAAGAATCTTATTTCAGCATATAAGCATTATCTATGCAGCAAGACATTGCCCATACTATAATCCATGGCACTAAAATCAACACCACTTTATATACGAAGGATGATCGATATCAAAACTGAGATTGTAGATTTCTACCCCTTTTGGGTTTTGGTTCATATTTCACCAATTATCACTCACATCCCCCTGAAATTTGGTAGAAATACAGATCCATGAGTCTTCTAACCTCTGACCAAAATTCAGCTCAAAGAGGTACCATTTGTGTAGGCAGAACATATACATACTAAACTTGTTCGGTGCTAAAAGGGCAGCATTCCTGACTGACAAGACATCTCTCAACTCCACAGTTTAATTCACTAGTTGATGAAATATATCCTTCATGGCTATCAATCCATCGTTTCCTTGCTTGAGATTAGCTTTGTTACTAGCAACCAATCAATTGGCTCTCAGCACTAAAATTTCCAAAGCTCTACTCTTAACTTCAACAATTGCGGTTGACGCTTAACCATTAGTCACCCTCAAAACCAGGAGATAAGGATTCATGCTAAAGATGGTTGACTGTAGCTGTATGACCATGATGCACATAAAGATCAAGACCTAGGAAAACTAGAGCATAAGCACAATGGTGATGATCGATGCTTGTTCAACAGATAACTTGTCCAACATTAAGTGTTGTGTGTCCTTTTGGTTTGGCGTGGATGACCAATGTTGCTCATTAAATGGCCATCATCATTGCAGGGATAATTAAATACTGTCACTTGTCTACCATCTCTTGCAGTCCATTAATGTTTATGTCAGTGACCTGTTCTTCAAAGGTTATCCTCTTTGTAACTTCATAGGAAGTTCTCTTACTTGCACGTGAAGTAAGGATCTTCTAATCAAATCTAGATAGATAATTAAGGACAAACTCATGATGAGATGACACATTGGTGTAGTTCTATAATGGATCATGGCTAGCAACAACGATACCAGCGCGTGCCGAGCAGCACAACCATGTGTCGGCCGCCACAAGGGGCTCTCGGTTTCGTCACGGCACCATCAATCATTAACCAAGACACCATTACTGAGCATACAATCCAAAAGGAATCTCTCATGGCAAAAAATTGGGTTGCATAGCAGTGAGCACTTTGCAAAAGAGGGGGTATCAACTAAGATAGTCATGAGATTAGAGGTTCACAAGGAAGTGATTTAAAACATAGTACTAGAGAACATAGATCACATGAGATTAAGATGGATAAATACCCAGAGACTCAAGAGAGTTGGAGATAAAATGATTGAGATTTGAAAGATTGAGTCAATACACAGATTAGGGGATGGATACACAACATTCAAGAGCTAACAACCATGCACAAACTCAAGCTCTTTATCATTGGAATCTACTTGGAGATAACCATGAGATTAAAGTGACATGAGTGTTATTCTAAGATAAGGCTCTTCAACACTCGCATGCTTACTAAGGACAAAAAGGTAACAACTACGACACTACCTGATTAACAACACATCTACTCATGCATCATGGTTTTAAACAAACATGTGAGAACATCAATCATACTATCTCCAAGAACCAATACTAAGCACAAAGTTTGAAGATAACAAGCAGTCATCTAACGCAACACTAGTACACCTGAACATACAAAACATGATGGTAAGGTGTTTTTATCTTTCACTTTCTTTTACTAGAAAGGTGTATGTCTCTTCTCTAGTTGTGAAAACAAATTTTTACTTATGTTTTAGAAGAATGGTCATCTTAGAGATGTGCATCATACTAACAGGGTGCACAGATTGACCACAACACGGGCAAAACAAAGCTAATCACACCCTACCTTCAATTATAGCTATTCTAGCAACATGGAGCAAAACATTTCATCTAACTTCACACAAGCAAAATGACACACATTGATTCACAAGTTATTTATTACTGGAACAAGGGTGAGAAAAGCACAGTTAGACATAAGGAAACAATCATGACGATGCATGCTTCGTCCTATTCGTTCTCACAAAATTGCCAGCCTAAGGTGGCAATGACGTTCTATGTTGGTGGCATAACACGTACACTCTCGACATATAGCTAGTCGTAATATTCAATTTACGCATTTGTGGTTAGCATACCTGCAGAAAACTTATTTCAGCCCACCCACAGTATGAAACATGCAGTACAAGATTAAAAAGCTATGCGCTCCACACACGTGTATTCCCCATACATGTATGTGTAGTGCTACTACCCACATCATCGTCCTAGTGACGGCATCGCCTCTAAGGACGGAATCACCCATCATGCGATACCTTTTCATAGGCACATGTAAAATGTGCACATGATCCAGTACCAAAAGCACTTCCCTAGATCGGCGGTGTATCCGATCATGCTCTCATAGCTCACACTTACCAAGGCGTAGAGGAACAATGATCCATACATTACCATTCAAATGAATGGAACTCATACTATTGCACGCCGTATGAGCAACGAAATAGAAATATGATGCATAAACCCCCAAGTCAGTACTTAAATAAGCCACCTAAGGGTCCTTAATTGGGCATAAAGGACATGACCACTGGCATACTTAGATAAAACCTTTTTAGATTTGAACACACCTTTATCTATAATAGCTATAAGTTGTCAAAAACTAATTTTAGAAAATAAAATCTTTTGTTTTAAATACACATATGACAAGTTTAATGTTGAACCTTGCTCCGATACCAGCTGTAACAGAACCGCCCAATTTACAAGAGATCAACTATGAAAAACTCCCACCAAAGCAGTTGCTTTAACATAATCGAACTCTCATAAACCCGGTAGTCCGTGAAATCACGAGGGATTTCAAACCAACCATCTTACAAGCCAAGATCGTAGTGATTCAACATAACAAGTCACATGTTACATCCATTTCACAAGTAGTTTGATATACATCAGAGTTCAAGATAGTTATTACCACTTAAGTTGAAAAGTAGCGGAAGCGAAGTAATTTGAAACTAATATTGCCCTTATTTCAAATACATGCCAGTATCCAGGTCAATTCCAACAAAAGCAGTATAGATGAGGTAACTAAGAAGGATCATGCCCATGATCTTACTCCTCAAATACGGTAGGAGTCATCCAACTCTTGCAGTAGCCATGATACATCACAACCTACAACAAGTGGGAATAAACCCTGAGTACGAGAAGGTACTCAGCTAGACTTACCCGTCATAAACCAGAAATAATATGACACCAAGGAGTATGCAAGGCTTTATTGGTGGGGCTAGCTTGACAACACTTTTTGCATAAAAAGCTTAGGTTACAGGTAAGTAACTTTTCAGGTATTTAGCTCAAGTTAATAATCATTACCTGTCATCTATATTAGCACCTGTACTAGAGCAATCACTTGATTAAGATACAACAGTAGTACCCATATTTGATGTGGCATTTCCAACATCATCATCATACCATAACCATCCAAGTGTTCCATAAACATTACTACGATGACGAAGCTCAAGTCAAGTGCTCACTGTCCAGGAGCGATGGCGATTCGAATTGATTTCTAACCAGCTGGCGAGTTATTCCCCACACAAACCACACTCACTGATCAAGTGAGCTACAGGTCACCGTATTGCACTATCCAGGACCAATTCGCGGGTTCGACAGGCACCGCCCGAACCCGAGGACCGTTCCGGCGACCGAGGTATCCAAGGTATACCAAGGTTGCGCGCCGCGCCCTCGTCGTTCTCCTCAACCATCACCAATACAGCGCGTACATCGGGCCGATTCCCGGCCCAGATAGTGCTCAGGCTTCGCGGTCGGAACGACTTATCCTTCCAGCTAAGTATGGGGCATGCGTTCAACATGACAAGAGGGCCGTCAACGATCGGTCCTTAATCGACACAGGCGGGGATAGATAGGCACCCAGGACCTCCATGTCTGGTTACTTCTCTACCATCGTCCCGCCCGGTCTCCAATTATTCCTCCTCATCACTTGGTTATTTCCATGATAGCATATATAGCCAACCTTTTCAGGTATCCACCTATCTTGCTCAGGTGACAGGACATCACCTGGCTTCTATCGGTCTAAGCATGGCTAAGCATTTAGATTCGATCCTGAATCTACATAGGGTTATAGGTATATTTGCTGGACAAGGAGTGTTATATGCAGCGAGGGTTTCACCCAACTCCTATACTTAATGCAACAATACATATATAACATACATTCTCAATTGCATTCAAAAGTAGTGGGAGACTTATAATGCTCCGGGGCTTGCCTGGGATCAACACGGAGTCAGTTTAATTAGTTGCTCCGTCTTGGTGACATCTAAGGTCACAACGCTTGCTTAGTCCTTCCACCTTCGGGATCCACCCAACACCGTCTTCGGGTTTGTTCCCACACCAAAACCTTCACGTGATTCATCTAGCATACCTAGATGAGATGCAAGATGCAAGTGCATGAATATAAAGAATAATAACACAACATGCATCACATAAAAGTATTCAAGACACATGCATTTAACGTTATTTAACTAGCATCACACAACCAAATAAGGATAGCAACATATCAAGCATGGCACACGTTTTATAAGGTCACAAGTATATTGTTTAATCACCACTAAAGATATGTGTCACACTTAGTATACACAAAGTAAGCAATCAAGCATTCATACATTTTCAGCAAACTCTGGATATACATGCAGCAACTCAGTAATTAAATCATAACTGGAGTTACACAACTCCAAAAACTATGCAATTGGACATTCTGGAAAGAATATAGAATTATCTACAATTCATCTTTGATCATATCAGTATGATTAACAAGTTAACCAAATCAAACATGCATGACCATATAATCTGGTCCAGGAATTTCCAGAGAACAAGCAATTCAAAGGACGAACTTCATACTACTGTAACTCACAAACCACTTAGCCAAATGACATGATACTTTACAACAAGATATATTAGTAAGTTATCTACATCTTTTCTATATACAAGTTTCACAGAAAACATAATTTATATCATGGAATTAATTGCACAATCAAAACTGCTCATGCTGCCAAACAGAAGAAGTACAATTACAACTGAAAACTGATAGGCAATTCAAGGAAGCATAACTGGAGTTGTCGACCTGCAGCCAACATGATTCTTATATTTTTGCAAAAGCTTATAAAGTTACCTACAACTTTCTTACTATCATCTAAATATGAATCTAGAGTTAACAAGGTCAATTAATCCCATGAAGATATCTCTGTCCAAAACACAGACAGAATCTGTCATGCTACATTAAACACCCATAACTTGAGTTTCACATGTCCATAATTTATGGTTGTGTACTTTCTAGAAAGCTTACTAAATTGTGAACAACTTTGTTATAAACATCTAGAGCTAAATATACCACTAACAAGGTCTTACATTACAAACAATGCAATTCTGTCTGGGTTTAGACAGAAACTGGAACAGTACTTTAAACTACTATAACTAAACATGTGCTTAACCAAAAATTGTGGTATTTATCTTTTTGGAAAGCTTATGAAAAGTACTAAAACTTATATATTTTTATCCAGGCAAGATTCACAACTTAACTGAGCCAAACAATACAAACATGCAGATCCACTCAGAATAGGAGCAAAGCAACACATGACATTTGTTATTTTTATAACTCTTAATCTATTGTTCCTAAATTCATGAAACTTTTACCAGTCATCACATACCATATGAAAAACATGTCACAATATTTTCACATTTATTTGGGCAACAACACAGCAGTTATGAAAAAGACAAATATAACAAGCAATTTAAAATCTAACTGCATAAATCTATTTTTACGACTAAAACTTCAAACTAAACCATGCCATATTATAGATTTACTGCATACAGAATTTCACAAGGATTCCAAAAAGTCCACATTTGCTATTTTACGATTTTTCTACAATTTATGATGATTTTCCAAACTTCAGCCATATGAAAGAAAAACAGATTTGCACAGAGACCCTTAAGTTATCCGCAAAACAAACTACAACCGAGAGATCCCTGCAGGTACTATTCACATGTGTCATGACTTCACATTTGAACCCCTCACTTTTGATGAATTTGAGCCCGAGGTCCCTGGTCGCGAACAGAACAGGGGAGACTCGCCGGAGCTTCCTGTTCCGGCCCGTCGGAGCCTCGTCGGCGGCGATGGAGGGGTGGGGAAACATCAGGGCAATGAGCCGCACCCGAAGGTGGCCACGGCTCGGCCAAAGGTGGTCCGTGGCGGTCCGGCCACGCACGCACACCGACGGCGGCGGCGGCGGCACGCCGGCGACCACGGCGACGGATTCGGACGGCGAGCGCGAGCACGAGATGTAGGAGATGGAGGCGAAGCTACTGACGACGCTTGCAGGGAGTGAAGAGGTCCGGAGCAGCGAGAACGCGGCGGCAGGAGCTTCCACGGCGGCCATGGCGACGGCGTGAGCAGCAAGGCGAGCACCGAGCGAAGGAGGAGCGAGCGAGGGCAGAGAGTGAGAGCAGGGAGGAGTAGGGAGCGCAGCGCCCACTTCTGGAGGCGCAGAGAGCAGGGCAGCGCGTGGCAATGGAGGTGGGGTGCCAGTCCATGCATGAACGCCACGGAGCCATTCCATCGAGCACGTGGCGTGCAGCAAAGTAGGGAAGGTTGGACGCTGGTTTGGGCTTGCTTCGGGCTGAATTGGACCTTGGGCCTAAAACGAAGTTTGTTCACCACGTCGTGCACTACAACTTTGATTAAGACACTAAGATCATTAGACCAACAGATTAAGAGATAATTAGATGCCAAGTCATAAGTGTCAACGTATTGACGGTGATTAGCAAAACCAAGAATTGATGATCCAAACCATGTCAAACTTGATGCAACTTTTTACATGACCTTTTCCAAGTAATTGTCCACCACTTTTATTCTTGGACCAACTTTAGTTGCTTAACAAAAACACGAGAACGCGGCATGCCAACGGGTCGACGTCCGTTTAGCAATAAATTAATCTTTTGCTGTTTTGGGAGCTACTTTTAGATATCCAAATGAACTCCAAATTTGATGATACTTGATCCATTGCTTTCATCAAGAAGAGTACTCCAACTCATATTAAGGAATCCAATTGAGTTACTATATGAATTTGGATAATAAAATGTCACAAAAAGCAAACTTGCTGCTGTCACTTTCCTGGGACTTAGAATTATTTCTCAGGGATAAAAAGCAGCAGCTGATTCGAACTTGGAGCCTCTGTTTGAACTAATTGCATGCTGATTTGGTTCTTTACCCTTGAATAAAGTTTCTTCTACAGAAGCAAAACCACAACTTTCATTTAGGGTCAAACCTCATAACTGCAACGAAAGTCAATCTTTCACTTTGGTCAAAGCAGTAACCCGATAAAGCTCCAAATAGGATTTTAGGCCAATTGAAGCATTTTCTTGACATAAGCTCAACATGAACCCTTCATGACTTTTGTTGTATAATTCATCTAGAGTCATATGAACATGTTTTCAAGGGTTGTTTGATGACCCATGATTCTATTTCCTTAATAGAGCCATTCCGGCAAGGATATAACTTATCATTTCATGTGACTTCTTGATTCCAAACTTCACCAAACTTTTCCATAGACCAACATAGATTGGGATGGATATAAGGCACATGGAAAAGGTTCCATTAGCATCATCAAAGCATAACTTTTAAAAAGGCATATATGCAAGCAAGGTTGCATCCACCAAGCCCAAGTTGGGGTTTACTTTCATAGATTGACTTTGACCTCTATATTACCATTGAACTTGTCATGTTTGAGCTCAAAAGTAGTACTTAGCAAGTGACAAACACCTGGGGTGTTACAGCCTTCCCCCCTTAAAAGAATCTCGTCCCGAGATTCGGTGCAAAAGACTTTCAAGGGAAGAAAACAATGTCACGCATTTTTCCAACATTAGCGATAGCAGTGGGCGACTTAGCTTAGAACATCAGAGAAGCTAACTTGATCCAAACATTTTCTGATACTTGCCCTTCATAGTAAACCTTTATCCAGAGAAACTCCCTTTTTGTTTGACTCCACTGAAGCACTACCTTGGGAGGAATCCAAGACAACATTGTTCCATGTACTTTGTTTCTGATTGTTTAGAGCCTAAGGAGCTACTTGTACCATTAGCTTCTTTAGTGAAACTAATGCAAGCCATATGAACTTTACACTATGTCACAAGCTTCTAAGGGTTGCTCATTATACTAATTCCAGGCTCATTCACAAGATTTGAAAAGCAGTTCTCTACCAAAATGGTTGAATTATAACTTCCCACACTTGCAGGTCCTTTTTCTCTGATGACAACATTGTACTGACCACCCGATTAAGAGAACAGTGAATGTGATAGCTGACTCTGTTGGTTTCATGCCTTCCATGATCATTTACTTTAATGGGATTCTTGTATCCAAACAACAACAGTTATCTGGGTTGAATCAGATGTAACTTCTTGGGTAACACATAGAAGGTAACCAAGGCATGTAAGAATTGGATAACCACTACTGACAAAGGATGATAGTGGGCCCTATATGTCTCCAACAGTTGCAAGTGTTCAACCAACTAAAGAAACAGTTTACCACCAAGTAGGTTAAGCATGACCTTTCTTCATGATGCAATTGCATAAGAGTTAGGTTGACTTGTACCATAGAAAAAACCAACCCAAGGGAACTACTTTTGTTGTTGAGGTTTCCTTTTTAAGATCAGTCGGTAGCTCTGATATTGAAAATCTATTGACTGACACCTTTCAAAACATTTTTTTGATTTGCACTGGCACAAATGGGTACAAAGAATCTTATTTCAGCATATAAGCATTATCTATGCAGCAAGACATTGCCCATACTATAATCCATGGCACTAAAATCAACACCACTTTATATACGAAGGATGATCGATATCAAAACTGAGATTGTAGATTTCTACCCCTTTTGGGTTTTGGTTCATATTTCACCAATTATCACTCACATCCCCCTGAAATTTGGTAGAAATACAGATCCATGAGTCTTCTAACCTCTGACCAAAATTCAGCTCAAAGAGGTACCATTTGTGTAGGCAGAACATATACATACTAAACTTGTTCGGTGCTAAAAGGGCAGCATTCCTGACTGACAAGACATCTCTCATCTCCACAGTTTAATTCACTAGTTGATGAAATATATCCTTCATGGCTATCAATCCATCGTTTCCTTGCTTGAGATTAGCTTTGTTACTAGCAACCAATCAATTGGCTCTCAGCACTAAAATTTCCAAAGCTCTACTCTTAACTACAACAATTGCGGTTGACGCTTAACCATTAGTCACCCTCAAAACCAGGAGATAAGGATTCATGCTAAAGATGGTTGACTGTAGCTGTATGACCATGATGCACATAAAGATCAAGACCTAGGAAAACTAGAGCATAAGCACAATGGTGATGATCGATGCTTGTTCAACAGATAACTTGTCCAACATTAAGTGTTGTGTGTCCTTTTGGTTTGGCGTGGATGACCAATGTTGCTCATTAAATGGCCATCATCATTGCAGGGATAGTTAAATACTGTCACTTGTCTACCATCTCTTGCAGTCCATTAATGTTTATGTCAGTGACCTATTCTTCAAAGGTTATCCTCTTTGTAACTTCATAGGAAGTTCTCTTACTTGCACGTGAAGTAAGGATCTTCTAATCAAATCTAGATAGATAATTAAGGACAAACTCATGATGAGATGACACATTGGTGTAGTTCTATAATGGATCATGGCTAGCAACAACGATACCAGCGCGTGCCGAGCAGCACAACCATGTGTCGGCCGCCACAAGGGGCTCTCGGTTTCGTCACGGCACCATCAATCATTAACCAAGACACCATTACTGAGCATACAATCCAAAAGGAATCTCTCATGGCAAAAAATTGGGTTGCATAGCAGTGAGCACTTTGCAAAAGAGGGGGTATCAACTAAGATAGTCATGAGATTAGAGGTTCACAAGGAAGTGATTTAAAACATAGTACTAGAGAACATAGATCACATGAGATTAAGATGGATAAATACCCAGAGACTCAAGAGAGTTGGAGATAAAATGATTGAGATTTGAAAGATTGAGTCAATACACAGATTAGGGGATGGATACACAACATTCAAGAGCTAACAACCATGCACAAACTCAAGCTCTTTATCATTGGAATCTACTTGGAGATAACCATGAGATTAAAGTGACATGAGTGTTATTCTAAGATAAGGCTCTTCAACACTCGCATGCTTACTAAGGACAAAAAGGTAACAACTACGACACTACCTGATTAACAACACATCTACTCATGCATCATGGTTTTAAACAAACATGTGAGAACATCAATCATACTATCTCCAAGAACCAATACTAAGCACAAAGTTTGAAGATAACAAGCAGTCATCTAACGCAACACTAGTACACCTGAACATACAAAACATGATGGTAAGGTGTTTTTATCTTTCACTTTCTTTTACTAGAAAGGTGTATGTCTCTTCTCTAGTTGTGAAAACAAATTTTTACTTATGTTTTAGAAGAATGGTCATCTTAGAGATGTGCATCATACTAACAGGGTGCACAGATTGACCACAACACGGGCAAAACAAAGCTAATCACATCCTACCTTCAATTATAGCTATTCAAGCAACATGGAGCAAAACATTTCATCTAACTTCACACAAGCAAGATGACACACATTGATTCACAAGTTATTTATTACTGGAACAAGGGTGAGAGAAGCACAGTTAGACATAAGGAAACAATCATGACGATGCATGCTTCGTCCTATTCGTTCTCACAAAATTGCCAGCCTAAGGTGGCAATCACGTTCTATGTCGGTGGCATAACACGTACACTCTCGACATATAGCTAGTCGTAATATTCAATTTACGCATTCGTGGTTAGCATACCTGCAGAAAACTCATTTCAGCCCACCCACAGTATGAAACATGCAGTACAAGATTAAAAAGCTATGCGCTCCACACACGTGTATTCCCCATACATGTATGTGTAGTGCTACTACCCACATCATCGTCCTAGTGACGGCATCGCCTCTAAGGACGGAATCACCCATCATGCGATACCTTTTCATAGGCACATGTAAAATGTGCACATGATCCAGTACCAAAAGCACTTCCCTAGATCGGCGGTGTATCCGATCATGCTCTCATAGCTCACACTTACCAAGGCGTAGAGGAAAAATGATCCATACATTACCATTCAAATGAATGGCACTCATACTATTGCACGCCGTATGAGCAACGAAATAGAAATATGATGCATAAACCCCCAAGTCAGTACTTAAATAAGCCACCTAAGGGTCCTTAATTGGGCATAAAGGACATGACCACTGGCATACTTAGATAAAACCTTTTTAGATTTGAACACACCTTTATCTATAATAGCTATAAGTTGTCAAAAACTAATTTTAGAAAACAAAATCTTTTGTTTTAAATACACATATGACAAGTTTAATGTTGAACCTTGCTCCGATAAACCGTCCAATTAAAAGAGATCAACTATGAAAAACTCCCGCCAAAGCAGTTGCTTTAACATAATCGAACTCTCATAAACCCGGTAGTCCGTGAAATCACGAGGGATTTCAAACCAACCATCTTACAAGCCAAGATCGTAGTGATTCAACATAACAAGTCACATGTTACATCCATTTCACAAGTAGTTTGATATACATCAGAGTTCAAGATAGTTATTACCACTTAAGTTGAAAAGTAGCGGAAGCGAAGTAATTTGAAACTAATATTGCCCTTATTTCAAATACATGCCAGTATCCAGGTCAATTCCAACAAAAGCAGTATAGATGAGGTAACTAAGAAGGATCATGCCCATGATCTTACTCCTCAAATACGGTAGGAGTCATCCAACTCTTGCAGTAGCCATGATACATCACAACCTGCAACAAGTGGGAATAAACCCTGAGTACGAGAAGGTACTCAGCTAGACTTACCCGTCATAAACCAGAAATAATATGACACCAAGGAGTATGCAAGGCTTTATTGGTGGGGCTAGCTTGACAACACTTTTTGCATAAAAAGCTTAGGTTACAGGTAAGTAACTTTTCAGGTATTTAGCTCAAGTTAATAATCATTACCTGTCATCTATATTAGCACCTGTACTAGAGCAATCACTTGATTAAGATACAACAGTAGTACCCATATTTGATGTGGCATTTCCAACATCATCATCATACCATAACCATCCAAGTGTTCCATAAACATTACTACGATGACGAAGCTCAAGTCAAGTGCTCACTGTCCAGGAGCGATGGCGATTCGAATTGATTTCTAACCAGCTGGCGAGTTATTCCCAACACAAACCACACTCACTGATCAAGTGAGCTACAGGTCACCGTATTGCACTATCCAGGACCAATTCGCGGGTTCGACAGGCACCGCCCGAACCCGAGGACCGTTCCGGCGACCGAGGTATCCAAGGTATACCAAGGTTGCGCGCCGCGCCCTCGTCGTTCTCCTCAACCATCACCAATACAGCGCGTACATCGGGCCGATTCCCGGCCCGGATAGTGCTCAGGCTTCGCGGTCGGAACGACTTATCCTTCCAGCTAAGTATGGGGCATGCGTTCAACATGACAAGAGGGCCGTCAACGATCGGTCCTTAATCGACACAGGCGGGGATAGATAGGCACCCAGGACCTCCATGTCTGGTTACTTCTCTACCATCGTCCCGCCCGGTCTCCAATTATTCCTCCTCATCACTTGGTTATTTCCATGATAGCATACATAGCCAACCTTTTCAGGTATCCACCTATCTTGCTCAGGTGACAGGACATCACCTGGCTTCTATCGGTCTAAGCATGGCTAAGCATTTAGATTCGATCCTGAATCTACATAGGGTTATAGGTATATTTGCTGGACAAGGAGTGTTATATGCAGCGAGGGTTTCACCCAACTCCTATACTTAATGCAACAATACATATATAACATACATTCTCAATTGCATTCAAAAGTAGTGGGAGACTTATAATGCTCCGGGGCTTGCCTGGGATCAACACGGAGTCAGTTTAATTAGTTGCTCCGTCTTGGTGACATCTAAGGTCACAACGCTTGCTTAGTCCTTCCACCTTCGGGATCCACCCAACACCGTCTTCGGGTTTGTTCCCACACCAAGACCTTCACGTGATTCATCTAGCATACCTAGATGAGATGCAAGATGCAAGTGCATGAATATAAAGAATAATAACACAACATGCATCACATAAAAGTATTCAAGACACATGCATTTAACGTTATTTAACTAGCATCACACAACCAAATATGGATAGCAACATATCAAGCATGGCACACGTTTTATAAGGTCACAAGTATATTGTTTAATCACCACTAAAGACATGTGTCACACTTAGTATACACAAAGTAAGCAATCAAGCATTCATACATTTTCAGCAAACTCTGGATATACATGCAGCAACTCAGTAATTAAATCATAACTGGAGTTACACAACTCCAAAAACTATGCAATTGGACATTCTGGAAAGAATATAGAATTATCTACAATTCATCTTTAATCATATCAGTATGATTAACAAGTTAACCAAATCAAACATGCATGACCATATAATCTGGTCCAGGAATTTCCAGAGAACAAGCAATTCAAAGGACGAACTTCATACTACAGTAACTCACAAACCACTTAGCCAAATAACATGAAACTTTACAACAAGATATATTAGTAAGTTATCTACATCTTTTCTATATACAAGTTTCACAGAAAACATAATTTATATCATGGAATTAATTGCACAATCAAAACTGCTCATGCTGCCAAACAGTAGAAGTACAATTACAACTGAAAACTGATAGGCAATTCAAGGAAGCATAACTGGAGTTGTCGACCTCCAGCCAACATGATTCTTATATTTTTGGAAAGCTTATAAAGTTACCTACAACTTTCTTACTATCATCTAAATATGAATCTAGAGTTAACAAGGTCAATTAATCCCATGAAGATATCTCTGTCCAAAACACAGACAGAATCTGTCATGCTACATTAAACACCCATAACTTGAGTTTCACATGTCCATAATTTATGGTTGTGTACTTTCTAGAAAGCTTACTAAATTGTGAACAACTTTGTTATAAACATCTAGAGCTAAATATACCACTAACAAGGTCTTACATTACAAACAATGCAATTCTGTCTGGGTTTAGACAGAAACTGGAACAGTACTTTAAACTACTATAACTAAACATGTGCTTAACCAAAAATTGTGGTATTTATCTTTTTGGAAAGCTTATGAAAAGTACTAAAACTTATATATTTTTATCCAGGCAAGATTCACAACTTAACTGAGCCAAACAATACAAACATGCAGATCCACTCAGAATAGGAGCAAAGCAACACATGACATTTGTTATTTTTATAACTCTTAATCTATTGTTCCTAAATTCATGAAACTTTTACCAGTCATCAAATACCATATGAAAAACATGTCACAATATTTTCACATTTATTTGGGCAACAACACAGCAGTTATGAAAAAGACAAATATAACAAGCAATTTAAAATCTAACTGCATAAATCTATTTTTACGACTAAAACTTCAAACTAAACCATGCCATATTATAGATTTACTGCATACAGAATTTCACAAGGATTCCAAAAAGTCCACATTTGCTATTTTACGATTTTTCTACAATTTATGATGATTTTCCAAACTTCAGCCATATGAAAGAAAAACAGATTTGCACAGAGACCCTTAAGTTATCCGCAAAACAAACTACAACCGAGAGATCCCTGCAGGTACTATTCACATGTGTCATGACTTCACATTTGAACCCCTCACTTTTGATGAATTTGAGCCCGAGGTCCCTGGTCGCGAACAGAACAGGGGAGACTCGCCGGAGCTTCCTGTTCCGGCCCGTCGGAGCCTCGTCGGCGGCGATGGAGGGGTGGGGAAACATCAGGGCAATGAGCCGCACCCGAAGGTGGCCACGGCTCGGCCAAAGGTGGTCCGTGGTGGTCCGGCCACGCACGCACACCGACGGCGGCGGCGGCGGCACGCCGGCGACCACGGCGACGGATTCGGACGGCGAGCGCGAGCACGAGATGTAGGAGATGGAGGCGAAGCTACTGACGATGCTTGCAGGGAGTGAGGAGGTCCGGAGCAGCGAGAACGCGGTGGCAGGAGCTTCCACGGCGGCCATGGCGACGGCGCGAGCAGCAAGGCGAGCACCGAGCGAAGGAGGAGCGAGCGAGGGCAGAGAGTGAGAGCAGGGAGGAGTAGGGAGCAGGGCAGCGCGTACTTCTGGAGGCGCAGAGAGCAGGGCAGCGCGTGGCAATGGAGGTGGGGTGCCAGTCCATGCATGAACGCCACGGAGCCATTCCATCGAGCACGTGGCGTGCAGCAAAGTAGGGAAGGTTGGACGCTGGTTTGGGCTTGCTCCGGGCTGAATTGGACCTTGGGCCTAAAACGAAGTTTGTTCACCACGTCGTGCACTACAACTTTGATTAAGACACTAAGATCATTAGACCAACAGATTAAGAGATAATTAGATGCCAATTCATAAGTGTCAACGTATTGACGGTGATTAGCAAAACCAAGAATTGATGATCCAAACCATGTCAAACTTGATGCAACTTTTTACATGACCTTCTCCAAGTAATTGTCCACCACTTTTATTCTTGGACCAACTTTAGTTGCTTAACAAAAACACGAGAACGTGGCATGCCAACGGGTCGACGTCCGTTTAGCAATAAATTAATCTTTTGCTGTTTTGGGAGCTACTTTTAGATATCCAAATGAACTCCAAATTTGATGATACTTGATCCATTGCTTTCATCAAGAAGAGTACTGCAACTCATATTAAGGAATCCAATTGAGTTACTATATGAATTTGGATAATAAAATGTCACAAAGAAGCAAACTTGCTGTTGTCACTTTCCTGGGACTTAGAATTATTTCTTAGGGATAAAAAGCAGCAGCTGATTCGAACTTGGAGCCTCTGTTTGAACTAATTGCATGCTGATTTGGTTCTTTACACTTGAATAAAGTTTCTTCTACAGAAGCAAAACCACAACTTTCATTTAGGGTCAAACCTCATAACTGCAACGAAAGTCAATCTTTAACTTTGGTCAAAGCAGTAACCCGATAAAGCTCCAAATAGGATTTTAGGCCAATTGAAGCATTTTCTTGACATAAGCTCAACATGAACCCTTCATGACTTTTGTTGTATAATTCATCTAGAGTCATATGAACATGTTTTCAAGGGTTGTTTGATGACCCATGATTCTATTTCCTTAATAGAGCCATTCCGGCAAGGATATAACTTATCATTTCATGTGACTTCTTGATTCCAAACTTCACCAAACTTTTCCATAGACCAACATAGATTGGGATGGATATAAGGCACATGGAAAAGGTTCCATTAGCATCATCAAAGCATACCTTTTAAAAAGGCATATATGCAAGCAAGGTTGCATCCACCAAGCCCAAGTTGGGGTTTACTTTCATAGATTGACTTTGACCTCTATATTACCATTGAACTTGTCATGTTTGAGCTCAAACCTAGTACTTAGCAAGTGACAAACACCTGGGGTGTTACAGCTTCCTAGCCCCCTTCTCATCTCTTTTTGTGGTTAGTGTTCTGATGTCCCGAAATAAATAATCTTTGAAGTATTTCTTGATTCTTAGATCAACTAGAGAACTCTCAGGAAACTTCCTGTCTTCCCACCAAAAAAATAATTATAAAGTTATCCTTGGGCGATCTTGAATCTTAATTAGTACACTCACGTTCCCTGTGGAAAATCGATACTCTGGAATACTCCCGGGTGAAAGCTACATCGGTATCCGTGCGCTTGCAGATTTTTCTGTTTGCGTTTAAAATACCCAACAAGCTTTCTAGCGCCATTGCCGGGGAACGGTAGCTACGCTAGTTTCGAAACAAGTCGTCCGTGTATCCTTTTTCTTTTCCTTTTTTACCACACTCACCTTACCATTTTCACCACACCACATGGATTTCACTCCAAGCATTAATGAGCATGGAATTTATTTCATAGCCACTTCGTTTACTCCATGCTCATATGCAACATCTTCCCAATCTTTTGGTCTCTCCAACATCACCACATTCGAGATCTCCAACCCCCTCTTCCTTTCTATTTATAAAAACTTTAAAAGGGCGGTTGTTGATGCATATGTCTATATTAAATATTGCAGATCTCGTTGAGTTGTCTTGATATAGGTCAGCGTTGGAGGGGAAACCACTTCGCCGACATAATTTGATGGTTTCCCAAGGACGAGCTTAGTGTCGTAAAATAAGCACTGATCAGATCGTAACATGAGCTTTTAATTATTTTCAATATTACCTTGTGAATTGAGCATATAAGGATAATTGTAAAAAAATTCCTTCAGGTATTCTTGTCACTAACCTTTCCAGGATTGGAGCAAGAAGATCGGATGAATGACAAGCACAAGGTATGTCCAACCAATCATCATACAACATTGAATTAAATTCATCCAAACTTGAATTTTGCAAAATTCAAGCTTGGGGGAGTACTTTATATAAAAACTGTAACACCCTAGGTGTTAAGCATGCACTTAGTCTCATAAACTCTCTCATAAGCATTCTCATCAAGCATGGCATAAGCATAACATCACATGAGCATAGTAGTAATTTAAGTATTATTTCATTTGCTTATTTACATGACTTAAATATGATAAAAATAGTATGCTTGCTTCCAAATTTCTTGAAATGACCAAAATAGATTGAAATATGTTTTAGAAGAATGAAGAATAATTTTATGAAATTTTTGGAGCTATAGAATTTGAGAAATGGATTTTATACAAAAAGCCCCAAAATGAATTTATTCAAAACCTAGAACTAGTTTTGAGTGGTATTTCAAATTCTATTGGGAATTTGGAATTTCAGCTTGAAACAAAGTTGTAGAACTTTTTATTTAGAACAGCTTGTGTTTTGGGGGCCAGAGCTGAAAAAGGATTTAAATTTGTCAAAATGAGTTTGGAAAATTATTGGAGAAAAGAAATTCAAAAAAAAAAGAGGAAAAGGGGGCTAGCGCTGCTAGGACAACCCACCTCCCTTTCGGCCCATCTAGCCACTCGGCCCAGCCTCCCCTCCCCTCTCCTACGTGCAGACATGCCCGCCTTGCTCCACCCGGCGCCGGCCACGTGGCGGCCGTACGCCGGCGTCGTGGACGCGCCGCTCGGCCGACCGCCTTATCCGGGACGCCACCCCGCGCCCCCAGGCGCGCCATTCTATCCCCCCTCCCTCTCCTGTAACACTCCTAGTGTTAGCTTGCATGTTAACCATGAGCATTGCATCCACCTAAGCATCATCATGCCCATTCATAAGCATCAATCATGATCACATGTCATTCCATGTATACCATGTGTGAGTAAATTGCTTGTGTGACTTGAATTGAGTGACTATAAGGGGTAGCCAATGCAAACAATGGTACATTGTCTTTCAAATTACTCTAATCATGTTTAGAATATCATTTGGAACAAAGTTCATATTGAAGGTTTTGGCCAAAAATGCCCCTAAGTCATGGTTAATCCTAGAATGGCTTATTTGACCCCCTAGACCTCTTTTCAAAGATGTTTTAGGAAAGTAATGCTAGAGACCTTGCATGTCTGTGACACCTGAAACAAAGTTGTAGATAATTTCATAAGCTACAAACGTGATGTTGATGATGTTTTATGAAAAAGCTTGGAACACTTCCAAAATTCACTCACAAGCCAAAAATCAAGGCTGATTTCACAGAGCCAAATTTGGCTAAGTCTGGAATCACACAGTTTCGACATAGGGTGATTCGGAGCCTTGTAGTTTGAAATCCAGACCGATTTAGACTGAGCTCGTGTAATCAAAGTTGTAGACCTCATGTAACTCTATCCAGAGGATCAAATCCCAGCCAAAACCACCGATTGAGCTGAGAGTAAAACATGGACAAAGTTTGAGTTTCAGTCACTGTTTGGCGACGATTGAATCGCGCGATTCAGTTTCGTCAGAAGCCGTCCGCCGCCGCGTGTCCGGCCAGGTGTCGGCCGTATGCCGTCGACGACCCCGCCAGTCAGCTCCCACGGCGTCTCCAAGTCACCACGCACCGAGTGGACGCCTCAGACGCGCTCTCCACTCGCTCAGTGCCTCCCATTTCGCTCCGTCGTCGCCTCAGGAAGCTCCGCCGCGCTTCGGGGAGCTCTTCCGGCCGTTTCACCGCGTCTCCGGCCAAGCCAGCCCGCCCAGAGCTCCGCCTCGACGTCCTCTACCTCGACGTCCACTCCATTTCCTTAGCCGAGCACCGGTGAGGTCACATTGCCAACTCCGCCGCGAGCTCCACCTCGCCGGAGTTCACAGAGATCACCGGCAACGTGGCCAGACCTCTCTGGTTCACCTCTGGCCGTGATTCTTTTTCCTATACCTTCGCCTTGAGCCACTCTTGCTCGTCCGCAAGCTCTACCGCGTCGCCATTGCCTAGATCCGCCGGCGTAACGCCGCGCAGCGCCGCCGCTCCACCATTCCCGACGGCGAGCACCCTAGCGTCCAGTAGAGCGCGGGTAAAGTAGGTCAACAGAGTCGCCTTGTTGAGAGGAACACGTAGATGCCCTTGGACCCGGCCGAGACCTCGTCGTCGTTGAGCTTTGCCGGCGGCGAGCTTCTCCCCTGTCACTGTCTCACTGACGCGCGGGTCCCGGGTGTCATCCTCTCCTCTCTCACCTCTCTGGTTCACTGTTTCACAGATCCAATGCTGTTTTTGTAAAATCCATATATGGAGTTTTAGAGATCCAAATGAAGTAATTCCAATTTTGCTAGGATCCTTTAAGAGTCTAGTTTTTAATAAAAATATGAAACATGCCATGTTTTTGCAGAAATAAATAGATATAAATTGATCTTGGATTTTTAGTGGGTAATTGTATCTTGAAATCTATTAATCTGCTGGCCATGCAAATTTAGGGTGTTGTTACTTATGTTATGAGTAGGCTCTGATAAATTTATCATGATTTTTGGAAGCCCGGGGGAGGAGTTAAAAATGATTCTTGCTTAAATAGGAGTTTCTTGTGACATTTTTAATAATTAAGTTATAACTCCTTTTGTGGTGAAACTTGCTGAGTGTTGTACTCAGGTGTAAACTAGGCTAGAAAAAATCTGAAATCTGCTGTTTGACACTTTTTGATAGGGTTTCACATTTATGCCTTGCATGCCTTTACTAGCTTATTGATTTTGTATCCCACAATCTGTATGTGCAAATGTTCTGAAAATTTTACAGTGATCTTATGTTAGCATAAGTAGCTTGCTGTAATTTTCTTAGGATTTTGGAACACTTGGAGTGTATGTTCATTAAATCACCTTAATGATTAAATAAATAGAAAAGGTGATGATAGAAATAGTTTTAGACCTTGCCATGATGTTTTCTCGTGTTTCCTGGATATGTTCTATCTACTGGTGCAATTGGATTGTCCTTTTGATACATTCTCAATATGTACAAAATATTATTTTTGGCTATTTACGCCTTTCCTAGAGCATTTCTGTGTAGCTGATAACAAATGCTTGAGAACTACATAAACATCTTATTTTCTGGGAAACTTGTCTACAAGAAACTTGTAGCTAACTTGCTAATCTACATCATGTCCAAGTTTCAAGATATTTGGTTGAGTAATTTAAAGGTTATGCATATTTCAAGTAGCTGCTGCAAAGTGCTTGCTCTCTGGATTTTTCCAGGACAGCCAGCCAACTTTGTATGTTTTAGCATATTTCGGTTGGGAATCATCCTGGGATGTCTAAAAGTGATTTGTAGACAATTTGCTAAGCTTTCCAGAAAGTGCTTACTTGCTTAATTTGGTTAACAGATGCTTGAGTTATGGCTGAAACTTGTGACTGGTTGGTTTGTCTACTAAACCAGTGACTGAGTATGAGTAGCTAGGATTTGTTTAACTTGTCTAGTTAGCCTCTCTACCAGAGAAGAAGTATGCATTTACTTGTTATTCTATAATTCACTTACTTTTAGAAGTTTACGCTCATGTTATACCTTGATTTATGTCCCTTTGGCTCCTCATCATGACATCATGCATCATGTGTGCATTCTCTATATTCATCTCCTTGTCAAGCATACATAGGTGTACCCAAGGGCGTGACGGAGCTGGAGTTCGAGCTGCCGGAGCCGGAAGGACAGCAAGGGGAGCTACCTCAAGGAGCTGAGGAGGAGGAGGACTTGCCGGAGTGCCCTGACCATCGTCCCTCTACTTACGTCGAAGGCAAGCCCCGGAGCATTATAAGCCTCCTACTATTTTATTATCATGTTCAGCTATCAAATTACTATGGTTATATATTGTTGCATTAAGTGATAGGCGTTGATATGACACCCTTGCTGCATAATGACTACCTTGTCTACCTCAAACATTACCAAAGTAGGTCCAGGATCGAAGTAATGCTTAGCCATGCTTAGCTCGGTAGAAGCCGGGTGATTTCCTGTCACCTGCGAGAGTTAGGTGGATGATGATCACGGTTGGCTATATTTGCTATCGTGGAAATAACCATGTGCTAATATTGAACTTGAGACCGGGCGGGATGATGATAGTGCAGCAACAAGGCATGGAGGTCTTGGGTGTGAATCTATCCCCGTCTGTGTCGTTTAAGGACCGAATCGCTGTACGTCCCCGTGTCATGTTGAACGCATGCCTATCACTTAGTTGGCCGGATAAGTCATTCCGACCGCGAAGCCTACGAGTGCAACTCCGGACGGATACCCCGATCTAGTTAAAGTGCGCACCCCGGTTGGTAGTAAGGATGTGCGGGGAGTCAATGGCGTAAGACCGAGGTGTCAGGTTAGAGTCCTGACCCTGGCAGATTGGCGGTCCCTGGGGGTGCGGCGCCGTACGGACCCACGAATTGGTCCGGATTTGTGCTAAAGGTGATCCGAGCTGCCGTCATGAAGTATGCTTGGGTGAGTGTTAGGAATACCCCTCCAGCTGGATAGGAATCGATTCGAATCGCCGTCTCTCCCTGATAGTGAGAACTTGACTTGGGCAGCGGCATCGTAGAATTCACTAAATAAACTTAATGGTTATGATGAGAATGATGATGGCTATGTGATAATCCGGATATGGTTATTATTGTAATGCTTAAATACACAAGTGTATGCTTAGAACAGGTGCTAATCTAGTGGATAGTTGCGAAATAATGAACTTGCTGCTGAAATATGATAAATGAGTTACTTAGAACAAAGGCGTTTATGCAAAAAGGTGAGTCAAACCAGTCCACAAAGATCAGCCTTGCATACTCCTGGTGTCACTTTATTCTAGTTTATGACGGGTAAGTCTAGCTGAGTACATTCTTGTACTCAGGGTTTTATTTACCCCTGTTGCAGATGATGTCGTATATCACGGCTATTGCGCTAACTGTCATCACCCAGCTGCGGATGATGAATAGATCATGGGCGTGATCACTTCTTTATCTTCGGTTATGCTTTTGTTGGGACTTGATCATGGAACTGGCATTTATTATAAACTGGGTTGTTGTTGTTTCAAAACTACTTTGTTTCCGCTACTGCTATGGTTTGTAATAACCTCTTTCAACTCTGATGTGATGTAAAACTATGTTCTGTGATGAATGTTGTAATCTGTGATGGTGATGCTTGATCATGTACGATCTTGGTTGTATGTTGGTTGAATCGAGGTCCTTAGAGATTTCGTCGGACTACCGGGTTTATATGGGTTCAAGTCCATTGGCTTGACTGCCTTCGTGGTCGCTAATTCACTTGAATTCTTATAAATTGGACGGTTCTGTTACAGCTGGCATCAGAGCAAGATTAAGCATTTAATCATCATAGATGTATTTAAAAACAAATGAATTTGTTTTTCCCAAGCTAATTTGGCAAATTGAGCTATATATAGGGCTCTTTTAAAAATGTTTTGATAACTTATACCATGCCAGTGGTCATACCCTTTATGCCCATATAAGGACTTCTAGGTGACTTAATATTACTAACATGGGGGTTTTTCCTTTCGTCGTCCATATGGCGTGCAATTATATGGATACCGCTTACTTAAGTGGTAATGAATGGATCACATACCTCTACGCCATGGTAAGCATTGTTTGTTTTCTTTCGTTGTCCATACGGCGTGAAATTGTATGGATGCCACTTGCTTGAGTGGTAATGTATGGATCTATATGCCTCTACGCCGCGGTAAGTGTGAGCTGTGAGAGCATGACCGTCCAACCGTCGGTCTAGGGGAGTGTTAGCTGTGGTTACTGGAATATTTACATGTTTCACACATGTATATATGAAGGTACTTAATTGTGGGTAGTAGGTACCGCCATGTATACATATTTGATGTAGATGTGGGTGTATCCCAAATGGGTAGTGTGCTGCGATATATGTTCGGGAATATATATCGGAGTACCTAGCTTGATTGTTGATGATTGGATTTACATTTTTGCACTTATACTATTGTGGGGCTGGGCTGAAATGAAATTTTCTGCAGGTACACTAACAACGAAACGTATAGACCGTGTAGTTGCGTATAAAGAGTGCACGTATGTATGCCACCGACTATACCGTTAGGACTTTCTTCTAGAATTGGAAAGGACGTATGGAACGTGCATGCATCATGAATCATTCATACATTCTTTATGCAATACTTGGGTATTAAATTCTGAAAATATGATTCTTTATCTCTCCTTGTAATTAATCTCCCTTACTCAAATGTGGTCTTTCTACAGATGGCAGCCCCGCACGCGAGTGAGACTTTCCTGGACATGTTTGGCACTCCTACCTTGTTGTGGAGGGTGCTAAGTTCAGTTGGATATGAGGAACCACCTAAGTACACTTGGACCGAGTCTGAGCATGCAGGGGCCTTACCTTGGGTAGATGTCCAAATTACAGTTCCCCCTTGTCCAAATAACCCACAGTGGCTAGGTTGGTTAGTTGACTGTGATGGCCAAACTCCTTAGGAGGGTGCCCAAGTAGCAGCCCTAGAGGTTTTGCTAGAGATTTGCCAAGAGCATGGTGATGAGCTAGTGAATGGCCCAGCGGGATCCATCCCCAGAGTGAGTGTGACTGACACATTTGTGTCTCAGGTAGGGAATGAGTCTTTAGAGATGAGAGAAACCCTGCTAGGTTATAGCTCTAGCCCTGCCATGAGTGCCATGCTAGCGGTGCTTAAGCTGTACTATGTACGACAGGACACTTACATAGACGCCATGCTAGCACTCCAACAAGCTCAAGTTGGGCAGCGCAAACTGCGCAAGCGGGTGCGCAAGCATCGCAAGGCTTTTATGGATGCACAAGCTGAAATCCAAAACTATCATACCGCTCTGCAAGCCCGCCGCAACCAAGTTGAGAATGCAGTTAGAGAGCGAAATGAGGCACAAGCCCGCATGATGCAAATGACTAGAGAAAGAGATGAGGCTATGCGCTTGGCTGAAAATAGAGAAGCTGCTAGAGTTAGAGCCTTGTTCCATGCTGAAATGAGAGAGGAAGAGCTGATTACTAGGATTGCAGAGCTGCAGTTAGATGTCCATCGCTTAAATAATATTATAAATCCTATTCCACATCCAGCCCCTTTTAATCAAGAAGAAGTTCCTAGTGAGGAAGATCAGGATGATGGCATCATTTCTAATGGAGAATCTGATGAAGATATGTAGCCTAGCAATAATTCCATGATCATGTATCAGTTCCATCTCTTTGTGTAATGGACATGTAATCTGAATTTTATTGAGACTTTATGTATTTGGCTATGGTGCCCCTCCTGTAAGACTTAAATTGTGGCAATGACTCCATGTAACCCTATGCACTTATTTGTGATGCTCCATGTTGATTTTGAGCCAAAATAATTCTCTGCAATGTCTTTAATCTTTGAGAAATTGTGGCTGTGATTGATCACGAGAATAACCAAGTGTCATGGAAGATATTCTCTTATTGTACATAGATTATTGCGCCTTAATTTATATGAATTTACTTTATTAAATTCCGTATGGCAGCAATTGAAGTTCATGACAATTATATCTGTTGCCTGAAACAATCGCTTGGTATGCCTTGTGCAGATAGCTCGCAATACTCGCTCCGGTCACAACGAGGTGCCGCCACCACCACCTCCTCCCCCGCCTACGCCTACTGAGCTATTGGCAGCTCTTGTTGAGGGTCAGCGTATGCTCAATGAGGCTATGCAAACTATGGCGCAGCAGAACCGGGGTGGTCGCCATGCCCGCCAAGGCGGAGAGGCAAATCAGTATAGCAGTTTCAAGGATTTCCAGGACACCAAGACGCCGCTTTTCAAGGAGGCTGTCGAACCTCTAGAAGCTGATGAATGGCTGAACACTCTTGAGCAGAAATTCCGTTTGCTGAGGGTGACTGAAGAGTTAAAAGCAGAATATGCAGCCCACCAATTGGAGGGCAAAGCAGGTGTTTGGTGGAGCCATTACAGGACTAGCTTGCCCGCCAATGCTGTTGTAACCTGGGACCAGTTCCAAACTGCTTTCAGGAACACTTATATTCCCCAAGGCTTAATGACTATCAAGCATACTGAGTTCATGAACCTAACACAGGGAACTAAAAGCTTGACTGAATATCTTCATGCTTTTAACAATTTGTCTCGCTATGCTCCTGAGATGGTCGACACTGAAGCCAAAAAGCTTGCTAGCTTCAAGAGAGGGTTGGGACCCAAGTTGTCCAAGAACATGGCTGGTAATAAGAGTACCACCTTTAATGAGTTTGTAAGTGATGCGTTGACTCAAGAGAACTCCAATGCCGTGTATGCCGCGTCCAAGAACCGCAAGAGGGCCTATGAGGCAGGTGCTTCGCAGTCCAAGGCTCCAGTGGCAAGCAAGTCGGCCTATCGTCCACCCAATGCTGTGACAAGGTACAGGCCGCCGCAGAAAAAGTTAAATGTGAAGACGGGAGTGCTCAAGTCCTTCACAGTTGCTCTCCCAAGAGGTGCCACAGGTCAAGGAGGTCCCAAGACTCCTCCTGATAACCGCCCCTGCTTCAATTGCAAGCAAGTTGGTCATTGGGCGAGGGATTGCCCTTATCCCAAGAGGAATTCTGCAGCTGGAGGCAATAACCATATGGGTCGTGTGCACTACACTACGGTTGAAGAAATCCCGGAAGGTGAAGCAGTCATCGCTGGTATGTTTCTTGTCAATCAACATCCTGCAGTTGTCTTGTTTGATTCGGGAGCTTCGCATTCATTTATGAGTCAAGCATTCGCATCTAAACATGGGCAACATGTCATTGACCTTGATAGTGGAAAATTTTGCATTAATGCTGCTGGTAATCAAATTGCTACGAATCAAGTAGTGAGGGATGTACATATTGCCATAGAAGGGCATAATTATGCAGCAGATTTAGTCGTATTGCTAGGCCTAGGGATAGATGTTATTCTGGGAATGAATTGGATGAGCAGGCATGGGGTGTTAATAGATACCTCCACGAGAGTAGTCATGTTGCGGGAGCCTGATAGCAAAGAAGCTTTCTTAGTCCAGCTTCCCAAGAATGATGACATTCGTCATGCTGCCAATGCCATTAGACCACTCACTTTGGCAGAGATTCCGGTAGTGTGTGAGTTTCCTGATGTCTTTCCAGAGGATCTGCCCGGGTTGCCACCGGACAGGGACATTGAGTTTAAAATTGATCTAATTCCGGGTACCGCACCTATCTCTAGAAGGCCATACCGAATGCCACCCAATGAATTGGCAGAGTTGAAAAAGCAATTGTAAGAACTTCTTGAGAAAGGTCTTATTCGGCCTAGTTCTTCTCCATGGGGTTGTCCGGCTCTCTTTGTCAAGAAGAAGGACAAGTCTCTACGTATGTGTGTAGACTATCGTCTGTTGAATGCCGTGACTATCAAAAACAAGTATCCACTGCCTCGCATTGATATCCTATTTGATCAATTAGCCAAGGCCAAAGTATTCTCCAAGATTGATCTGAGATCGGGGTATCATCAAATCAAGATCCGACCCGAAGGCATTCCAAAAACGGCTTTCTCTACCAGGTATGGGTTGTATGAGTATTTAGTCATGTCCTTTGGTCTGACTAATGCCCCTGCTCATTTCATGTACCTGATGAATTCGGTGTTCATTCCTGAACTGGATAAGTTTGTGGTGGTGTTCATCGATGATATATTGGTGTACTCTGAAAATGCACAAGAACATGAGGAGCACCTTCGGATTGTACTGACTAGATTGCGAGAACATCAGCTTTATGCCAAGTTCAACAAGTGTGAGTTCTGGCTGAAGAAAGTGCCTTTCCTAGGCCATATTTTATCCGAAGAGGGTATTTCTGTTGATCCGTCAAAGGTGCAGGAGGTTCTAGACTGGAAGGCCCCGACATCAGTGCACGAAGTCCGGAGTTTTCTCGGTCTAGCTGGTTATTATCGGCGCTTCATTCCAGACTTTTCCAAAATAGCTAAACCTATGACCAAGCTACTGCAAAAAGATGTGAAGTTTGTGTGGTCTGAGGAGTGTGAAGTTGCTTTCACCACTCTACGCCATTTGCTGACCACCGCTCCTGTTCTGGCACAGCCGGACATTGAAAAGCCATTTGATGTCTTTTGTGATGCATCTGGCACTGGCCTAGGTTGTGTGCTTATGCAAGAAGGCCGAGTTATTGCCTATGCTTCTCGGCAACTGAGGAAACATGAAGCCAATTACCCTACTCATGACCTAGAGTTAGCAGCGGTTGTACATGCATTGAAACTCTAGCGACACTATCTGTTGGGTAATCTTTGTCACATTTACACTGACCATAAGAGCCTCAAATATATCTTCACACAACCCGAGTTGAACATGAGACAAAGAAGATGGTTGGAATTGATAGAAGACTACAATTTAGAAGTGCACTATCATCCAGGCAAAGCCAATGTTGTAGCTGATGCTCTCAGTCGGAAACAACATGTTAGACCTCTCCTAGAGGAAGGCTTCAATTTATTGCATCCTGTGGTCCTGCACAACATCATAGTCAGTTGCTCATTAGAAAGTCAAATCATAGAACTCCAAAAATATGATCCTGGTATCTTTCATATCAAAAGAAAAATGCAAGAGCAAGACACCAAGCATTTTCGGGTAGAAGAGAAAGGTGTACTGTGGTTTGACAGTCGACTAGTTGTACCTAAAGACCGTGACCTACGCAACAAAATTCTAGAAGAAGCTCATTCTTCCAAGTTGTCCATTCATCCGGGTAGTAGCAAAATGTACCAAGACTTGAGACCTCGTTTCTGGTGGACCAAAATGAAGAAAGAGATAGCAGCTTATGTTGCTAGGTGTGATACTTGCTGCAGGGTCAAGGCAGTTCACCTCGAACCTGCAGGTTTATTGCAACCTTTGTCAATCCGGGTTGGAAGTGGGAAGAGATCAGCATGGATTTCATTGTTGGACTTCCCCTCACTCAAAAAGGACACAATTCTATATGGGTGATTGTTGACCGTTTGACCAAGTCAGCTCATTTTATTCCTGTACACTCTACATACCGACCATCCGACTATGCTGAGTTGTACTTCTCTCAGATTGTTAGATTGCACGGAGTGCCTCGCACTATTATTTCTGATAGAGGTCCACAGTTCATTGCTCGCTTTTGGGAACATCTGCATTCACTCCTTGGTACGAAGTTGGTTCGCAGTTCAGCCTATCATCCTCAAACCTCCGGCCAGACTGAGCGTGTGAATCAAATTTAAGAGGATATGTTGAGGGCATGTGTTATATCTTCCAAGGGTGCATGGGAGAAATGGCTACCCTTAGCTGAATTCTCTTACAACAATAGCTATCAAGAAAGTATCCAAATGGCTCCTTTTGTAGCTTTGTATGGCCGCAAGTTTAGAACTCCTCTAAACTGGGTTGAACCTGGTGAGAGGAGGTACTACGGAATCGATTTCGTTAAGGAAGCCGAGAAACAAGTTCTCATTATCCAGCAACAAATGAGAGCTGCCCAAGCTAGGCAGAAAAGCTATGCTGACCGAAGAAGGAAGCCAATCGAGTTCGAAGTAGGTGACTTTGTGTACATAAAAGTATCACCCATGAAGGGAGTAAATCGCTTCGGCGTTAAAAGGAAGCTTGCCCCTAGGTATGTGGGTCCCTACCAAATCATTGAGAAGAGCGCCAAGGTAGCTTACAAAGTGCAACTACCTCCCGAAATGAGAGCTATTTTCCCTATATTCCGCGTGTCTCAACTCAAGAAGTGTCTTCGTGTGCCCGAAGAGAGAGTTGAAACAAGAGACATCAAGTTGCAGTCCGACCTATCCTATGAAGAAAAGCCTGTACAAGTTCTTGATGTCAAAGAACGAGTTACTCGTGGGAGGGTGATCAAACTTTTTAGAGTTTTGTGGAACCGTCAAAATGAAAGAGATGCCACTTGGGAAAGGGAAGACTATTTACAAGTAACTTATCCCTCATTCTACGAAAAATGGTACGTCTTTCAAATCTCGGGACGAGATTTTTGTAAGTGGGGAGGGCTGTAACACTCCTAGTGTTAGCTTGCAAGTTAACCATGAGCATTTCATCCACCTAAGCATCATCATGCCCATTCATAAGCATCAATCATGATCACATGTCATTCCATGTATACCATGTGTGAGTAAATTGCTTGTGTGACTTGAATTGAGTGACTATAAGGGGTAGCCAATGCAAACTTTGGTACATTGTCTTTCAAATTACTCTAATCATATTTAGAATATCATTTGGAACAAAGTTCATGTTGAAGGTTTTGGCCAAAAATGCCCCTAAGTCATGGTTAATCCTAGAATGGCTCATTTGACCCCCTAGACCTCTTTTCAAAGATGTTTTATGAAAGTAATGCTAGAGACCTTGCATGTCTGTGACACCTGAAACGAAGTTGTAGAGAATTTCATAATCTACAAAAGTGATGTTGATGACTTTTTATGAAAAAACTTGGAACACTTCCAAAATTCACTCACAAGCTAAAAATCAAGGCTGATTTCACACTTAGCCAAATTTGGCTAAGTCTGGAATCACACAGTTTCGACATAGGGTGATTGGGAGCTTTGTAGTTTGAAATCCAGACCGATTTAGACTGAGCTCATGTAATCAAAGTTGTAGAACTCGTGTTGCTCTATCCAGAGGATCAAATCCCAGCCAAAACCATCGATTGAGCTGAGAGTAAAACGTGGACAAAGTTTGAGTTTCAGTCACTGTTTGGCGACGACTGAATCGCGCGATTCAGTTTCGTCAGAAGCAGTCCACCGCCGCGTGTCTGGCCAGGTGTCGGCCGTACGCCGTCGACGACCCCGCCTGTCAGCTCCCACGGCGTCTCCAAGTCGCCACGCACCGAGTGGACGCCTCAGACGCGCTCTCCACTCGCTCAGTGCCTCCCATTTCGCTCCGCCGTCGCCTCAGGAAGCTCCGCCGCGCTTCGGCGAGCTCTTCCGGCCGTTTCACCGCGTCTCCGGCCAAGCCAGCCCGCCCAGAGCTCCGCCTCGACGTCCTCTACCTCGACGTCCACTCCATTTCCTTAGCCGAGCACCGGTGAGGTCACATTGCCAACTCCGCCGCGAGCTCCACCTCGCCGGAGTTCACAGAGATCACCGACAACGTGGCCAGACCTCTCTGGTTCACCTCTGGCCGTGATTCTTCTTCCTATAGCTTCACCTTGAGCCACTCTTGCTCGTCCGCAAGCTCTACCGCGTCGCCATTGTTGGGTATTCTTAACATCATTACCAAAAGTAGACTAAGTTCTCTAAATCTAGTAACGGTGCCAAAAATGCCAAACCTATCCCTCACACCACTTAATCCAAGTTGTCATCCCCAGCATGACATGAGAGACGCGGTATTGAAATATGCAATTGCTCTTCTAAATAAATAATGAATTGGATCTGCAAGCGCACAGATTAATACCGATGTAGCATTTTAACCGGGAAGTATTCCAGGTATCGTTATTTATATTTTTACCACTGGGAAGGGATTAGCAATCATCACTAATGATTACAGAATAGAATATGAGATTGAGCATCTATCATTGCATGTATAATTGAGAACATTATATCTAACTTCTCATACAGGGATAAGTGTCACATAAAAGATATATGAAATAATAATAGTGACAAGGATAACTAATCTGATCTAGCCACATAATAAATATGATAAGCACCTCAATTAGATACTCTAGAAAGTCATTAGCATGGTATTAGAACGAACTACAAGAATATTCCCTAAGTTATTATCAACTATATAGTCTAGCATTATCATAGTTAGTGCAAGCATACTTAGCAATCATTGTGAGACAAGACTACGCCCATGCATAGTGATATTAGCAAGGAATATGAGAAACATTGCAATCACTCCCCTGTAATAATGTTGCTCTGCCAGCCCAATACACGAGAGGGGGACTATATAAGAATCAATGAAGCTATCACTATCACGAACCACCCCACGATCTGGCATATTGGGTACAATCGCAGATAAATACGGTATAAGCACCACGCCTACACAATATCTATCATTTACCCATGGATCCGATGGATAAACGCTATACGATCCTAAGCATGTATATAGATCCAATCTAACTAAGCCAAGTACATAACTATGATAAACTAAGAACAATATAATCTTGAATATAAGCAAGTAGAGCAAAGTCATAAGCAATATATTGAAGTAGAACAAAGTCATATTCATAATATTGAAGAACAAAGACAATTAGAAAGCAATTAGAAGCACAATTAGAGAATTACCAAGAATCCTCTTGACAGATCCAGAAACCAATCGAAGATTGACTCCATCTAGTTCTAATCCTATGTAGCTATGCTAATCTAGATATCTAATTGATGTGGTGGCTCTAATCTTGATTAGAGGCTTCTTCTCCCTTGATGGAACAATGAATTAGGTTTGAGAGGCTCTCTCCTCCAGGGGCTAGGGGGTCTGGTTTTATAGTCCCTTCAAGTGAATATGGGCCATTGGATCAAACCGACATAGATTGTATGGTTTAGATTCATCCTTTAGGTCGGTGGAGATCTCCCGCAAAGCAGAGTCCTGATTGGACTCCTGGAGGGGCGGGCGCCCAGGGGAACAGGGCGGGCGCCCTGCCTCTGGCCCCGTTTCGCCTCCGCTTCGGTCTCGTGGCTTCTGGAGTCTTCTAGATGTAAGATAATTGCGCAGCACGTTAATATCTTTACGTAATCTCGACATGTGGGCCTTTCTTCCATATTTGCTGATAACCCCCTGCAGAAATAGACAAACACCAAAACTCATGGAATTCTGTCAGATAAAACCCTAAGTCTAGATGTTGATTTCATTTGGATCCTTTTCTTTATTTATTTGATAATTAAATTTGATACTTAAGGACCGTCAACAAACTCCCCCAAGCTTACCTCTTGCTCGTCCCTGAGCAAGGATAGACTCAGCTATGGATCATAAGTTGTTGCAATATTTAAAAAATTGACGGTACACATGCTTTTAAATAAGACCTCATCTCTGAGTTAGAGTAAACTGTCAAGACTTAAAACTTACTTACTTTACCTTCACCATGGGACTTGTAACCGTCACTTCTGTCTTGAGTGGTTAAAAGATAGAACAGTCTAGCCAAGTGCCATGTCTCTTATTCTTGATCAGCTATAGCTCTGGGGTTTTTGTAGATTTTCAAATAAAACTCAGAGATTCCTTGTATGATTCTCTCAGGTCTCTCTTTTGTGGTATTTTTGGATCCTTACCAAGGCAGTGATGGTATATGCCTTCTCCCAAGATATGTGGTATTTGTGGTATGAGGCATAGTGACATTGCCTTCTCTCTCACCATACTCTAATAAGGCTTTTAATATCTGGAGCTCATAGGTGGGAGATAAAGTATACATACTTATAAGACATGTATTGTATAGTCAAACCATGGATCCAAAGTAACAAGTCAATAAGTTTAATCAAGATGTGCATGTGTGGCGAATGAATGGTGTATGGTGATGATGGTGATAACAATGGTGAAAACAATGGAGGTGGAAGTCTAATTCTACTTTTGCTCTTTTGAGGGGTTACATACCTTCCTTGCTTTTTGAAACTTTATGAGGAGAATGAGATGCTCTATATTTTTTTTTCTCTCAGGTGGGTATCTTGTACCCCTAATTCTACTGTCAGACACTTGTCCATTTTTACCTCTCGTCTCACTTTTCTTTTCTTTCGAGGTTCCGAGCACTTGCTCCTTTTTATTTCCTCGTATATATATATATATTTTTTCTTTTTTTTTCTTCTTTTTTTTAAAGCATTCATCTCTTGAGATAATATAGCAAGTGGTAGTAACAAGATAACTTGAGCATTTATTTCACAAGGGGAAAACAGAAATATTTTTGGTTATTCTCTCCCGGATTAGGAGTAGAATATTTTTGGGTAATTCTGGAGATGGAATGGGTGAATATATGTGGATGGTACTTCCGGAGTAGAAGTAGCATATATGAGTGAACGTGCAAGTGAAATCTTGATTTAACCACATGACAAGCTCCTAAGGGTCAACACAGCTTGACCATACTCAATGCTCATAAGGAGTAAATAGTAAATGTGTGGCTCAAAGTCTAGCAAGCATGTATATATGGCTATGGTAGGAATTTAAACTCTCATCATACAGAAACTCATCATGCAACATTTTAAAGATTTTTAAAGATAAAATTCTCCAGAATTCTAGCATCTCTAGGAACAGATAAACAGCAGCTCAACCTTCCCATATCATATCCGTTAACAACTTAGACTTCAGATCAAGTTTTCATCCCACAAGTTTAGGTCTAGAGCAAGCTTTAAATTATAACAGTTATATCTAAACTTGAGAGAGAACTTAAAATTTGCAAATTAGGCAGAGCAACTATTTATCATATCCATGCTTAAGTTTTATTTAGATACAGATTAGCATAGCCACTTTATTTATTTATTAAACACACTAAGCAAAAGATATATATATAAGCATAAAATCTTTATTTGGTTTTTCCTTGTTTTTGTATTTTAATATTCTAATATAGTATAAGTATAAAGATAGACAGAAATACTTATCGGGATAAATGGGGGTGCTCTCCCCCAAGCTGAATTTTGACGTAATTTCTCTTGATGTAGCTAACAGGTGGCGGAGGTGTATTTGAAAGTCGGCAGCATTTTGACAGCGATTAGAATGTCCTCTGTCTGCTAGTCTTCTTGATTCTTAAATTCTGTGGAGCTCAAATAGACAACAAAGGTTGTATATAGATCCAATCTAACTAAGCCAAGTACATAACTATGATAAACTAAGAACAATATAATCTTGAATATAAGCAAGTAGAGCAAAGTCATAAGCAATATATTGAAGTAGAACAAAGTCATATTTATAATATTGAAGAACAAAGATAATTAGAAAGCAATTAGAAGCACAATTAGAGAATTACCAAGAATCCTCTTGACAGATCTAGAAACCAATCGAAGATTGACTCCTTCTAGTTCTAATCCTATGTAGCTATGCTAATCTAGATATCTAATTGATGTGGTGGCTCTAATCTTGATCAGAGGCTTCTTCTCCCTTGATGGAACAATGAATTAGGGTTGAGAGGCTCTCTCCTCCAGGGGCCAGGGGGTCTGGTTTTATAGTCCCTCCAAGTGAATATGGGCCCTTGGATCAAACCGACATAGATTGTATGGTTTAGATTCATCCTTTAAGTCAGTGGAGATCTCCCGCAAAGCAGAGTCCTGATTGGACTCCTGGAGGGGGCGGGCGCCCAGTAGGACAGGGCGGGCGCCCTGTCTCTGGCCCCGTTTCGCCTCCGCTTCGGTCTCGTGGCTTCTGGAGTCTTCTAGATGTAAGATAATTGCGCAGCACGTTAATATCTTTACGTAATCCCGACATGTGGGCCTTTCTTCCATATTTCCTGATACCCCCCTGCAGAAATAGACAAACACCAAAACTCGTGGAATTCTGTCAGATAAAACCCTAAGTCTAGATGTTGATTTCATTTGGATCATTTTCTTTATTTATTTGATAATTAAATTTGATACTTAAGGACCGTCAACAGTGAGTTCCCGGATGTATTTCCTGATGATTTACCCGGGCTTCCTCCGGATCGGGATGTGGAGTTCAAAATTGAGTTGATTCCAGGTACCGCTCCTATCTCTAGAAGACCTTATAGAATGCCACCCAATGAATTAGCTGAGCTTAAGACGCAACTGAATGAGTTGTTGAAGAAGGGTCTTATCCGTCCTAGTTCGTCTCCATGGGGTTGTCCGGCTATCTTTGTGAAGAAGAAGGATCAATCTTTGCGCATGTGTGTGGACTATCGTCCCCTAAATGCGGTGACCATCAAGAATAAATACCCTCTTCCTCGCATTGATATCTTGTTTGATCAGTTGTCTAAAGCCAAGGTATTCTCCAAGATCGATTTGCGATCTGGGTATCATCAGATCAAGATCCGTCCTGAAGATGTACCTAAGATAGCTTTCTCGACGAGGTATGGGTTGTATGAGTATCTCGTCATGTCCTTCGGTCTTACAAATGCATCTGCTCACTTCATGTATCTCATGAATTCGATGTTCATGCCTGAATTGGACAAGTTTGTGGTGGTCTTCATTGACGATATCCTAGTATATTCCTGCAATGAAGAGGAGCATGCAGAGCATCTACGTGTAGTGTTGTCGCATTTGCGCGAACATCAGCTTTATGCCAAGTTTAGCAAATGCGAGTTTTGGCTGAAGAAAGTACCTTTCTTGGGCCATGTCTTATCTGAAGAAGGCATATCGGTGGACCTAGCCAAGGTGCAAGAAGTGCTGGATTGGAAAGTTCCAACTTCAATACACGAGGTTCGGAGTTTTCTTGGTCTGGCTGGATATTATCGCCGATTCATTCCAGAATTTTCAAAAATATCCAAGCCTATGACTCGTCTACTTCAGAAAGATGAGAAGTTTGTGTGGACGCCTGAGTGTGAAGAGGCATTCCATAAGTTGAGAACATTGTTGACATCAGCTCCTGTCCTAGCTCAACCTGATATCGAAAAGCCCTTCGATGTTTTCTGCGACGCGTCGGGAATTGGTTTAGGCTGCGTGTTGATGCAGGAAGGTCGCGTTATCGCGTATGCCTCACGCCAACTTTGAAAGCATGAGGTCAATTACCCTACTCATGACTTAGAATTGGCAGCAGTTGTTCATGCTTTGAAAATCTGGAGGCATTATTTGCTGGGTAATCTGTGTAATATCTACACTGATCATAAGAGCCTCAAGTATATCTTCACTCAACCTGAACTGAACATGCGGCAGCGAAGGTGGCTTGAGTTGATTAAAGATTATAATCTACAAGTGCACTATCATCCGGGCAAGGCGAACGTGGTAGCGGATGCCTTGAGTCGGAAAGCGCACTGTCACTCAATCCAAGTGGAAGATCCGTTGTTGTCACATCTTATGCATCCACTTGTACTCCACCAGATTTCTCTAGAGAGTACTCTTCGCAATCGAGTCATCGAATTGCAGCAAACAGATGTAGGCATCCACCATATAAAGAGGAAAATGAAGGAAGAAGAAACCAAGCATTTCTGGGTCGATGAGAATGGAATTCTTTGGTTCAAAGATCGACTAGTGGTCCCAAAAGACCGTGAGCTGCGAAATCAGATCTTGTCTGAAGCTCATTCATCCAAATTGTCTATCCATCCTGGTAGTAGCAAGTTGTATCAGGATCAGAAACCCCTATTTTGGTGGACAAAGATGAAAAAGGAGATCGCTGCTTTTGTCGCCCGTTGTGACAATTGTTGTCGTGTGAAGGCTGTTCACATGAAAGCTGGTTTGCTTCAACCCTTGTCAATTCCTGGTTGGAAATGGGAAGAAGTCAGCATGGATTTCATCGTTGGACTCCCAACTTCTATTAAGGGTTACGACTCAATCTGGGTGATTGTAGATCGTTTGACCAAGGTTGCTCGATTTATTCCAGTTCGAACTGACTATCGTCCGCATCAATATGCAGAATTGTATTTCGAGCACATTATTCGTCAGTATGGTGTGCCTCGAACTATTGTATCAGATCGTGGACCGCAGTTCACTGCTCGTTTTTGGGAATGTCTACATGAGCAGATTGGTACTCATCTAGTCCGTAGCTCTGCTTATCATCCCCAAACAGCAGGTCAGACTGAACGGGTTAACCAAATCCTAGAAGACATGTTGAGGGCATGTGCTCTCTCTTCAAAAGGTTCTTGGGTTAAGTGGTTGCCATTGACTGAGTTCTCCTACAACAATAGTTACCAGGAGAGTATCAAGATGGCTCCATTTGAAGCCCTGTACGGTCGAAAGTGTCGAACCCCGTTGAATTGGGTAGAAGCCGGAGAGCGAAGGTATTATGGCATCGATTTCGTGAACGAAGCAGAGCAAAAAGTCCGTACGATCCAGCAACATCTGGAAGCTGCTCAAGCTCGTCAGAAAAGTTATGCCGACAAAAGAAGGAAGCCGATTGAGTTTTCAGTTGGTGACCATGTGTATATCAAGGTTTCTCCGATGAAGGGTGTACAAAGGTTCGGAGTCAAGCGAAAGCTTGCACCTCGTTATGTGGGACCTTATCGGGTTCTCAAAAAGAAAGGGGATGTGGCGTACATCCCAGTTGCGCTTCGAGCTATTTTCCCTGTCTTCCACGTATCACAATTAAAGAAGCGCCTTCATGTACCGGAGGAACGAGTGGAAGTTCGGGATATCAAGTTGAAGTCAGACTTGGTATACGAAGAAAAACCTGTAGCGGTTCTTGATCGCAAGGAACGGGAGACTCGTAATCATGTGGTTAAATTCTACAAAGTGTTGTGGAGTAACCACGGGGAAGATGATGCCACTTGGGAGACGGAGGATTATTTAAAAGAAGTTTACAAAACATTCTTCGAAAATCAGTAAGCTTTCAAATCTCGGGACGAGATTTTTGTAAGGGGGAGGGCTGTAACACCCCAGTGTTATGGTTGCATTAATCATGTGTATAGCATGAGCATCATCATCTACTCAAAGCATATCATGATCATCATCTATCTTGAGCCATGTCATTCTATGCAAAAATGTGATCTAAAGTGCTTAAATAGGCTTTCTATGCTTAGGTTTGAGTGAACCATGCTTGTGTTTGTGCTCTATGTCTTGGTAATTAGTTTATCTATGCTTAACTTAATCTTGGGAACAATGTTCATGTTGATCACTTCTCCAAAATAATCACTTAAGTCATACTTTTACAAATAGGCCCTGGAAACCTCTTTTGCTTAGGCTTTTAAAAAGTGTTTCATAAAATGTTTGCATGTCAAAACTTTCTACCGCAAAGTTGTAGCAAATTTTATAAGAAACAAAAGTTGTTTTATGGCCATCTCATGAAAATGACCACAAATAGCTCAAAAGTGACCCACAAGGCAGAATTGGGGCTGTTTCCAACACTTAGAAAATTTTCTAAGTCCTGGAACGAAACCAGTTTGCTTGATCGATTTTGAAAACTCTATATCTTTCAATCCAGGCCGATCTGGCTTTTGCTCTAGTTGACAATGTTGAAGAACTCGTTTGGAACTCCAACTTTGTCAACTACACCATCTCCTAACTTGCTCTGGTTTGGAAGTTATTCTTCGACGAAGTTGCTCTGTCAGTCGGTGATCGCGAGGTCCGATTCAGAGAGGAGCTCCCCGTCGGGAACGTCCAGAGCGCCACCTGTCCGCCAGATGGCGCCCGTACGCCGGCGATGGCCCCACTCGTCAGCTCCCTACGCACGCATGACCTCCACGGCGACGCCCCGAGCAGAGTGGACGCGTCCACTCTCGCCTTCCTCGCCCTCTCGCGCCTGTAACCCGCCCGCAGCGAGCTCACCGTCGCGAGCTCACTCCGGCGAGCTCGTGCGCGTTCCTTGCTGCGCCATTGCCCACCAAACTTCACCCAAAGCTTCACCGTGAACTGCTCTCCATTCTCCACCCATCTTCTCGCCGAGAAATCCACCGGTGAGCCGCCATTCCCTTCTTTCCCCAAATCGGGTCGCCGCGAGCATCTTTTCTGGCGAACTCAATGCCGAGCCCTGTGAAGCCGCTCGTCTTCTCTGGTTAGGTCCTAGAGGTAGAGTAGGTCCTTAGCGAGCGTTTGCGCCACTTGGTGGACGCTCTACCAAACTCTCCGTCGCCGGACACGATGCGCAGCGCCGCCGTGTTTCCGCCGGAGATGGGTGCTCTCGTGGCCAGCGTGTTCCACGAGGTTTCAAGCCAAGCCGCGTACCTAGGAAGCTTCGCCGTAGTCCGCTGGTGCTGTAGAAGGCCTTAGGTCGCGCTCTACCGGCCTGAGGGCTCCGACGTAACGCCGAGCACCTCCGCCGAGCCGCCATGGTCGACGGCAAGCCCCTTCCGGTGGCTCCGCCGTGGGGAAAAGGGGGTCAATCGAGTCACTAGAGTCTAGGGATCACGTTGGTGCCCCTGGTTTGGCCGGAGACCTCGCCGTCGCGGAGAAATCGCCGGCGAGAATCACCTCGGCCGTGAGGGAGAAGAACCTGACAGTCGGGGTCCACTGTCAGTGTCATCCTCCTTCCCTCCTTTTCTTTTATTCAAATCTAGATTTTTGGCTTTCTTGCAAAAATCATATCTCCTGTTTCTGAGATCAAAAATTGTGAAACCAATTTTGTGGTATTCCTTGAGATGGCTAGTTTTTAATAAAAATATAAAATGAACCATGTTTTCTGGAAAAATATTTATTAAGGAATTAATCTTGTTATTCATGGATAATTCATATCTCTTGTTGTACTGTTGAGTTTGCCTTGAAAATTTTATAGTAATCTCTGTGTGGTACTAGAGTGCTATGATAAATATTTCATGATTTTTGGAGTACTGCAGCTTTGTTATGTAATTTATGTTTGAGTTCTGGCTTGTTTCTTTAATTAAATCATATAAAATAATTGGTGTTTATGCTGGTGCTCTACTTTGGTAGTAAACTTGTTTATGGTATTCATAATATATAAATAATCTGAAATCTGTTGTTTGACACCATATAAGTCATGTTTCTGAATTTATGGAATAAACACCTTGTAACATGTTAAATACATATCTTTAATTGGGTATGTGCTTTTGCTCTGAAATGTTTATGGTGATGTCTTGATGCCCTACTTGTGCTTCTGTAATTTTTGTAGATTTTTCTGAGCACTTTGACTAGTATCTTGTAATTATGCTCCTCTCTAGAATTAAATTAATAAATGCATTGTTAATAAACTTTTGGAGGTTATCATGTGGTGTTCTGGTAACCTTATGGCATGCTTGTACTTATAAGTTGAGTGGTTAACACTGTTTATGCTTTGGCTATATCATTAAATAATTAATGGATGGGTTAAAAGCTGTTCTTGACAGCAAGGGGGTGGTTTAACTTTTGCTTAAAGATAACTTGGTTTTCTGGGAAACTTGTATAAATCAAAGTTGTTGCCAACTTATTGAACTATCTGTGGTTTAAATTTGGGGTCATTTGGCCTAGTAGTTTAAAAGTTATAGCTTTTCCAAGTTGGGTTCCAGAAATAGGTGCTCTCTGTTTTTCTGGGACAGAACCTGGAACTTTATTTAAATGACTGGTTTAATATATGATTCTTGCTGTAATGTTTAAAGATGATTTGTAGACAATTTCATAAGCTTTCCAGAATGTCCTCACTTATGTTTGTTGGATCTTTGTGGCAATAGTTATGATCTGTTTACTGAGCTAATCCTGCTGTTTGTTGCTTGCTGTTATAGGCTATCATGATAGGTTTTGGGCTAAGTTAACTTATTATCTTGTGTGAACTTGTTATAATTTTTGCTCCGTAAATGAGAGTCCAGTGGGTCATTTATGTTATCAAGCATTCATTCTTTTGTATGCACACCTTCTCATTCACCGAGCATGCAATAGGTGCATCGGACGTGGCAGCCTCCTTCGATCTGCAAGTGAACCCCGAAGGCCAGGAGGGCAGCCAGGAGGTGGAGGTCCAGCAAGTCGGACTCGAGGAGCCCGAAGAAGATGTTGAGTGCCCAAGTCACGAGCCAGCCTCGTTCGTGAAAGGCAAGCCTCGGAGCATTCTAAGCCTCCCTTTAATTTTGAAAGTTTATTGAATATGTTATATCTATTGATGCATTAAGTGTAGGAGTTGTGATGAAACTTTTGCTGCATTTTACTCCATCCTTGTCCAGATAACTCACCTCACCTTGGTTATAGAGTTAGGATCGAGTAGCAGCTTAGCCATGCTTAATCGGTAGAAGTCGGGTGATTTCTTGTCACCTGCGCGATATAGGGTTGTGTCGGATCACGATGGACTATATGTGCTATCGTGGATGGAACCTGATTAATTTGACTTAAGTCGGGCGGAGTTTTGCAAGGTTGTAGTAACTCCGTCTGTGGCAGCTAAGGACTGATCGTTGTACGTCCTCTTGTCATGTTGAACGCATGCCTGACACTTATTTGGCCGGATAACTCGTTCCGACCGCGAAGCTGAGTAGTATGACTCAGGCATCAAGACCGGCAAGTATAAAGTGCGCACTACCAGAGGAAGTGCGGCGTGCGGGGGACCATTGGCGTAAGCCCAAAGGCAGGTGAGTTAAAATTCCTGACCTCCCTGGCAGAGTGGTAGCCCTGGGAGTGCGGCGCTGATCGGAGCCGCGATTCCTGAGTTGTACCAAAGGTGACCCGTTGGCTCTCCGACGGGGGATGCTTGGGTGAGTGCTAGGAATAACCCTCCAGCTGGATAGGAATTCGATTCGAATCGCCGTCTCTCTCGGTCAGTGAGAACATGACAGAGCAGCGGCAAACGTAGCATTCACTAATGAACTTGGTTCATGATAATGATGGTAGCAAGGAAGAACATATGATGAACTTGATATGGTTATTATTGCTTATAATAATCAAGTGAAGTGCTTTAGTACAGGTGCTAATCTAGCAGTAGGCTAATAGTAAATAAATGTGATGATCTTACATTGGGTTAGTCTTAATAAAGGCTTTTGGCAAAATGTTGAGTCAGCCAGCTCTACTTTTATATATTAGCCTTGCATGATCCTTGGTGTCTGTTGGTGCAAAAGCTGATCTGCAAACACAAAGGGCTAATACCCGATTTAAACGTTAAGGCGTGCCAGCCGATTTGACCTTACTATCGGCAAAGGTGGTAACTCGAATACTTTGGTCCTGGCAACAGCGATGCGCCAGGATGCCACGGCCAAGAGGTATTCACACGGAACTTGAGAACACGCCGAGCTTAAGTCGACGAATTCCTAATAACTCGTAATAAAAGAAAAAAGGTATGACGAAGTCGTCGAAAAAGTAGATGCTTAGAATATGAGTAAAAAACGTGTGTTTGATTGATTGATATCTGTCTCATTACAAAGCCCTAGGGTTTATATTTATACCCTGCTCAAAGAGCTACAACCAGACACGACTAGAACTCGAATTCCAAATTACACAGAATCCGTATACAAAACGATTTGAATAACTAAGGAAAACATAAAACTGTCCCCCCGTGATAAACTGAAACACCTCCACAAGCCGATCGGCAGCTTCCAGACTCTTCCTCCATATCATCGGCAGATTCCCTTGTCGTAGCCATCGGCACAGACACATCACAACCTATGGACTTAGTCATGTTCAACAGCCCCTCCATCGGCTACCATCCTCCATCGGCAACTCATCCTACAGATCAAGCAACACCATTTCATCTTGCCGATCCACACTTTATCGATCATGGACACGTGCCCGAAAACGGTGTCAACACATGCCCCCCAATTTCGGAGTATGAAATCATTGATGCTCCGAAATTCTCTGCAATAATGATGCTTTTTTCTGCAATTAATGCTCCTAATCTGGTAACCGACAGCCTCAATCTAAACAACCCCGATCCTATTCTTCCGCAGACTCCTCGAAGTCCTCAACTTCCCTAAATGGACATTTCCCCTTTAGCCGCTTGTCGGCAATATGACCGTTACAGAGACTTGCCGATAGACATCCATATCTTATCCTTCCAAACAGCCATCTCCACATCACTCCCCCATCGGCAATATGACCGTTACCAGGCGCTATTGATGGACCGACCAGGAGATCCCGCACAGTAAAATATCTCTGGATAATGACCGTTTCCTGTCAAATCACCTGCACAATCCTTGATTACCGTGTGAACAGTTACCATATCTACCCGAGCACTCTCGCATTTCGTGGATGCGGCAAAGAGATAAGTCAGATTTGCCCTTGCCCGTTTTGTCCTATAAATAGTTCCTTCTCGGGTACTCCTTCTCCATCACATCATTCCACCATCCCAGCTTTACTTTCCCAGCGGCGGCGCCTTTCAAGGTCTCCAAGATTCCCGACGAAGTCTCTTCTTCATCAACTCCGGAGCCTTCGATCGTCCTTCCTGTGGCAAGATGGCCGTCAACTTCATTGTTCCGGAGGTCAGTTCTTCATTTCATCTTTCATCCCTGTTCATCCGCAATGCATTTCACTGAACATTTTTCCTTATTTTTCTTTGTGTTTTTCTTTTCTTCCTCCAAAACCATTAGGAATCGGCTAATAAAATTGTCATCCCCACCGATCAACCACACCTCCAATGCCTCGGCCCGCTAGGAGATCCAGATCCAACCGACCTCATAAACGCAGAAACCAACAGGATCCCTTTTAGAGCAGAGAACTTTTCTTTGGATCTATAGAAGGATACTTTCCGTTCCTGGCCCAGCCCTACCATGGGGTGGAAGGATTGGTTCTTGAGGGTCAGCAACTCCAATGAAATCTAGTGGGGCGAGAGAAAGCTAGACCAATGCATTAGGTTGTCCATTGCCGATATGCATAAGAATGAATCACTGTTGATAGCTGCATCTTATTTCTGGTCAGACACCCTCAATGCCTTTGTCTTTGGCCATGGCCCTACTTCCCCTACACTTGCCGATGTAGCTATGCTCACTGGCCTGGATATATCTTCTGCCAATAGCACCCACTTCTTCGATACCAAACCCAGTGCTAAGGTAGAAACCCGCACCATCAGCGGCTGGTCGGGGTATATCCAAAAATACCGCAAAACAGGCCCTGTTGACGCAAAAGAGCAGACCTGCTTCCTGAACATGTGGCTAGACAAATTCATGTTTTGTGGCCGATCGGCAGGACCAACTTCTGTTTATCTAGCAGCAGCAGAAAATCTGGCCAATGGTGGCCGATTTCCCCTCGGCCGATACCTGCTTGGAGCAGCCTATCACCTCCTCCACCAAGTAACTAAGAAGCTCTTGCTTGGCCAGTCCATCGGTAATCTGGGAGGTCCCTGGTGGTTTATTAACATGTGGCTCAATCTCCACATAAACAAGCGTCTGGAGTTCAATCTTTTCGCTCAGCGTTTTCCAAGGGACATAGCCGAGAACCATGTGCTGGGTGAAGAGGAATCGGCAACACGCCCTCCTTTGAACTTCGGTGAAGCTGTCATAGTTCTGCCTGGCACAGGGAGTAATCCAGATCAGATTAGCCAATTCTTCCAAACCTTGTACGAAGGATTGGCCAGAGATGAGCGAGCATGGTTAGCTTATGATGACCCAGACACCGTGTTTCCTCTGGTTTTCAATCCGTTCGACGAAGCTCTTGATAAGGACAATGAAGTAATGATGGCATTGGTGACTCCTAGAGCCATACCAGTGAACTTCTTTGGCAGTGGAAAAACCTCTCCCCATACTTATGAATTTTACAATCCATCGGCATTAGCTCGTCAGTTAGCTTTCGGCCAGCTGCCGATCGCACTCTGTTATGTCGATGTGATAAAGCCCAGAGAAACCATTAACAGTCTCCTTGAATGGATCCGATTGGCCCAACTGCCATCAAGTGCCGATACAGATGTAAACCTGTCAGAGTGGGTACCAGCCGCCTTCCTCACTCAGGCATACAAGCAGTGGTGGGCAGAATGGAAGGAGCACCTATTCTGCAAATCGGCCCTTTCGTATCGCGGCATGATCGATCCTGAGTACGAAGTCCCCACTGACACTGTAAGTATCTTTAAACCGATGTTCCAATTCTTTCAATTCTATTTCCATCGGTAACTGATTCTTTGTGTGACTTTTCAGGTCGATAACACCCCTCCGTCGGTCAGTAGAAGTGGCAAGCCGATTGATCTATTTGCATCGGGTCCAATCTCTTCAATCGGCCACAATGCTCCTACCTTGGCCGCCATCGTACATCGAGGCATACGCCTCAAGAAGGTTACCACCAAGAGAACTCAGACATCACCATCGGTAGCCGCTTCCACTCTGGCACAGGCTTTCAAGGTAATTGCCAAACCTTTTCATTTATACCAATCTTCCTTTCACATCTGCTACATTGATACAAGTCTTCTTTTCTGCATCAGCAAACCAGCGCATCGGCAAGGACAAAAAGTAAAGGTACCGATGCCCCCCAGTCCAGCCAGCAAAAGAGAAAGGGTACCAAAGGTACCAGAGCACAGGCAAAGCGCCAGAGAGTAGCAACTCCCCCTCCTCCTCCGGTATCTCCAATCCCGGTGGAGTCTTCCCCTTCTTCTCTAGAAGTCCAGACGCAGCAAGCACCATCTTCCCCACCAATGCAAGAAGCACCACAGGTGGAAGAACCTCAACAAGAAGTACCTCAGCCAGAAGACGCACCAGCTGACGTGCATGAACCAACTGCCGATCCAGCAGGTTCTATTATAGCATCAGTAGTCTCTTCCATCCAGACAAGAACTGCCCTTCCTCAAGGTAACACATTTTATTACTGCCGATAAACTCATTCTTTTCCGGTCTTATAACCCCTTCTGTTAATTTTCAGCTGACATAGCTCCATCGGCAATTCTGGCCGATCAACCCGTGGCTCCATTGGTGTCTTCGAGTCAGAGGCAAGAGATAGCCTTGAAACAAGTAAGCCATCCAATCTCAATCAATACTATTTGCCGATGCTCTGATCATAGAATAATTCACTTCGTTTTCCTTTTTAGGAACAAGATTCTCCCGACAGTCTATTCTCCTTCGCCATTGATATCTCCAAAGACGAAGGTGAAGAAGCAAGTTCCTCTCGGGCAGTTGGGATCGCATCGGCAGAGATCAGAGCCAAGCTAGAAGAATTGTCAGCCCTCCTTCATCAAGACACGGCTCAACTGGTCGATGACTCTGACCCGGCCAAGGTTCTGTTCAAGGCCCTCAGAGGCCAGATTCCCGCTGATGCCGAGAAAACCCTCTTCCAGGCCGCACATCTGGAGAGTCGTCAGCTGCAGTATCAGAAGGCCGCTCGGCGCCTTGCCGATAGAGTTGCTCAAACCCGGCTTTCTGAGGAGATGATGAAAGAGAAGCTCCTGACCGATGAGAAGCACAAGACCATCGGTACCTTGAAGTCATCAGGCGACGCATTGAAACAGAAGATTTCTGATTTATCGGCCAAAAGAGAAGCCTTGCTGGCAGAACTCAAGCAAGTGGAAGATGTTCTATCTCAAGCCCGACAGGAAGAGAGTCAGTTGCCAGAGACCATCAAACTTCTTGAACAAGAACGGAATGCCCATGGTCGCAAAGCACTGTAGCTGAAGAAGAAGCTGAAGTCGATAGAAGGCTCTGCCGATGACGACGTAAAGGAGATAAAGGAAGCCAACCAAATCCGGCTGCGCGCCATATCGACGATCCAGGCACTGTTGAACACATGAAGCTTTCATCGGCGATACATCTTCCAGTCCTCTCATTGTTTTTAGTCTAGCCAATAGGATTGTTATCGGCAACTTTTGAAACACTAAGTCTGACCCCAGATACGCTTTAATCCAGCCGATAGGAGTGTTATCGGCATTTAAACTTTTATGCATCGACCCATATGCTGGGGTGGTACTTCTTTAAATATTTGCCATTTAATGCTCTGGGAAATTCGAATCCTTCGAGAGTTTCTAAAATGTAAGCGTTACCAGGGGCCGATCGACTTATCCGATAGGGACCTTCCCAATTGGGAGACCACTTTGCAAACCTCGAACTTTTAGTCCCGATCGGTAAAATCAATTTCCACACCAAGTCTCCATCGGCAAACTCCTTAGCCTTTACCTTCTTATCGTACCATCTGGCAACCCTTTTCTTATTCTCTTCTATGCTCATCAAAGCCCTTAACCGATGCCCTGCTAGATCATCCAACTCGTCTGTCATCAGAGTAGCATAATCATTGGCAGCCAACTGATCTTGAAAAGATAATCGCCTGGATCGAGCCTTAATTTCCCAAGGCAACACTGCATCATGTCCGTACACCAACTGATAAGGTGAAACCTTGGTTGATCCATGACAAGCCATCCGATAGGACCATAAGGCTTCGTTTAACAATGTGTGCCACCTTCTAGGATTTTCTTCAATCTTCCGTTTAATAAGCTTAATAATTCCTTTGTTAGACGCCTCGGCCTGCCCATTGTCTTGAGCATAGTAAGGAGAAGAATTCAATACTTTAATCCCCATACCGATTGCGAATTCATCGAACTCCCCTGATGTAAACATAGTACCCTGATCGGTAGTGATTGTTTGAGGAATTCCAAATCGGTAAATGATATGCTCCTTCACAAAATCAATCATATTGGCCGATGTGACTTTCTTCAAAGGAATAGCTTCAACCCATTTAGTGAAATAATCGGTGGCAACTAGAATAAACTTATGCCCTTTGCTAGATGGTGGATAAATTTGGCCGATCAAATCAATAGCCCATCCTCAGAACGGCCATGGCTTTATAATAGGATTCATAGCCGATGCAGGTGCTCTTTGAATGTTACCAAACTTTTGACATCCTTGACACCCTTTGAAATATTTAAAGCAATCTTCAAGTATGGTCGGCCAGTAATATCCATTCCTCCTAATCATCCATTTCATCTTAAAAGCCGACTGATGTGCCCCACATTTCGTGGATTTCTCCCATCAAACTTCTGGCTTCATCATCACCCAAGCATCGAAGAAGAATTCCATCAATAGTTCGGTAGCACAATTCATCTTCGAGGAGCACATACTTGGTTGCTTGAAACCGAACCCGCCTCTCAACTTTCTTAGATGGATCTTTCAAATAGTCAATGATTTCTTTCCTCCAATCATCGGCATCAATTGCCGATATTGCACCAATCATAGGCTGATATCCCGAGGCATGCTGAGCCAACCGATTGGCCTCCTCATTATGCAACCGAGGAACATACTCTAATCGGAAATCCTTGAATTCCTTCAATAATTGCATGCTTCGCTCGTAATAAGTTATGAGACCTTCACTTCGGCATTCATAGCTTCCAGCCAATTGATTTATAACTAGCATAGAATCTCCAAAAACCTCAACAGCATCCGCATGAACTCCCCTCAACAACTCTAACCCTTTTATTAAAGCTTGATACTCAGCCTGATTATTTGTTGACGTGGAAACAATCGGCAAGGAAAACTCATACCTCCTCCCTCTAGGGGAAATTAATACTATGCCGATTCCTGCCCCTCGGTCACATGTAGATCCATCAAAGAACAGCGTCCAAGGTACAATGTACCACAATGTTGAGTCACGAAATCGGCCATAATCTGCCTCTTAACGGCTTTAGCCGATTCATAACGCATACCGAATTCTGACAGTGCCAGAATCCATTTACTGATCCTACCACTCATAATCGGCATGGACAACATATATCGGACTACGTCATCCATGCAAACAACGGTGCACTCGGCCGATAACAAGTAGTGCCTCAACTTGATACAAGAGAAATATAAGCACAAGCATAGTTTCTCAATAGCCGAATACCTGGTCTCAGCATCAATCAACCTTCTGCTTAAATAATAAATTACACGCTCCTTCCCTTCAAACTCTTGAATTAAAGCCGAACCGATGACCATCCCATCGGTAGACAAATACAATCTGAAGGGCTTCCCCTGCTGAGGTGGAATCAGAACTGGAGGATTCACCAAATAATTCTTGATCTCATCCAGACCCAACTGTTGTTCCTTCCCCCAAACAAACTCTTGATCGGCCTTTAGCTTAAGAAGAGGACTGAAAGCACGAATTTTACTAGACAAATTAGATATAAATCTTCTGATAAAATTTACCTTGCCGATCAAGGACTGGAGCTCAGTCTTATTGGTAGGGGCCACTATCTTATTGATAGCATCGATAGATCTTCGACTGATTTCAATCCCTCTCTGGTGCACCATGAAACCAAGAAATTGTCCTGCCAATACACCAAATGCACACTTATTGGGATTCATTTTCAAACCATGCTTCCTTGTGCATTCCAACACCTTTCGTAAATCGGCAAGATGCTTTGCGAAGTCTTCAGACTTAACCACCACATCATCAATATAAATCTCCACCAGCTTGCCGATGAACTCATGAAATATAAAATTCATGGCCCTTTGATAAGTAGCACCAGCATTCTTCAAGCCAAAGGTCATAACTATCCATTCAAACAATCCAACATGACCAGGGCATCTGAACGCGGTCTTTGGAATATCTTCTTCGGCCATGAATATTTGATTGTATCCTGCATTGCCATCCATAAAGCTAATAATCCGATGCCCAGCCGCAGCGTCAACCAGCAAATCGGCAACTGGCATTGGATATCCATCCATCGGTGTAGCTTTATTAAGATTCCTGAAATCAATGCAGACTCGAAGCGTCCCGTTCTTCTTATAAACTAGAACAACATTGGAAATCCATTCGGCATACCGACACTGCCGAATAAACTTGGCTTCAATAAGTTTGGTTATTTCGGCCTTAAAGTCAGGAAGAATATTAGGATTACATCGGCGAGCTGGCTGCTGATGTGGCCGAAATCCAGACTTGATAGGCAACCGATGTTCAACAATTGATCGGTCCAAACGAGGCATCTCATTATAATCTCAAGCAAAGCAATCTTTATATTCCCTTAACAAATCAGTTAACTGTTGCTTACACTCAAGATCTAACTTAGCACTAATAAAAGTGGGTCTAGGCTTATCACCACTACCTATATCTACTTCTACTAGATCATCGGCCGATGTGAACCCCTGGCCTAACTTTCCATCATCGGCGAACCTATCCATTAAAAACCTTCGTCAGAACCGACTGCTTGGATCGGTGGAATTTCGTAATCGGCAACCTTGAGAAAATCTTTTTCCCAAATCTCTCCTGAAATACACCTAGTCCTTTCATAGGTATCTGCCTCTGCTGATGCGATGACATAAGAAGAGTCTCCTGGGACTATCTCAATCTTGTCACCTACCCACTGGACCAAGCATTGGTGCATTGTAGATGGGATACAACAATTAGCATGAATCCAATCTCTTCCCAACAGCAGGTTGTAAGCACCCTTTCCACTGATCACAAAGAAGGTTGTCGGCAAGGTTTTGCTACCGATGGTCAATTCTGCGCATATCGCCCCCTTGACTGGAGACACGTTCCCTTCAAAATCATTGAGCATCATGTCGGTCTTGGTTAAATCCTGATCCCCTTTTCCAAGCTTCCAATACACTGCATATGGCATGATATTAATAGCGGCTCCACCATCAACTAGAATCTTGGTCATTGGCTGACCATCCACTTTTCCTTTAACAAACAGAGCCTTGAGGTGCTGCCTTTCATCATCGGCAGGCTTCACGAAGATAGCCGTCATTGGCTCTAGAGCCAACTGAGCTATTTGGTTGGAAAAATCCACCTCATCATCACTGGATGGCGCAAGGAACTCCATCGGCAACATAAATACCATGTTGACATCTGCCCATGGACCTCCCCCCTTGGGGTCTGATTGTTGTTGATCCCCAGACTGTCCGGAGTTCTCCCCTTTGCTCAACTCTTCTCGCCTTTCGCGCTGCAATCTTCTCTTCTAAGTCCTGGTCAACCCCTCTAGACACCATGGAGGAAGCTGTTGCTGCCTTGCCGACGGGCGATGATTCTCCCTTGACTCTACCAGATAAGTATTGGCATCCCTGCAAAATATGAACTCATCGGGAACCCGAGCATTAGCCATCTCTTCAAGTTCTTCCTCGTTCCTGGGAAAATACTGAACACGATCCCCAAGCCTGTCGTGCACGCCGAGCCTACCCCCCCAGCCGATCGTGAACAGACGCTCTCCCCCTAATCGGCCCATTAAATCGTCGATCATCACCACGGTAGCACCGATCGGACCTGTCATACCGGTCATAACCGTTGCACTCAGGACAATCTCTGATAGTTGGAAGCTTGATATTTTCCTCCCAACAGTGAATGAAGAACGGGCAATTCCAGTGATCCCTATGCCGGTTCCATTCTTGTCGGCGTCTTTCCTCTTCCCGATGATAATCCTCTTGCTGGCGCCGGTACCGATCTTCTCGTTGCTGCCAAGTCTCCCGAGGTCTCCTATGAGTTATTACAATACCAGATCGGGGAGGTCTTCCTGAGCTGGTTCCTTCCTAGACCAAGCCTCTTCCTCTCGCATCGGCAGTAGTGACCTAATGCTGAGGATCCACCGATGCACTTTTTTCGGCTGCTTCCGATGTTAAGACCTTGGCCTTTCCCTTAGCATCCAACATGTTCGTTGGGAAAGGATGTTGATCGATCTTCATCGGCTTCTGGGTCTTGGAACTGTCAAATTTGATTCTCCCAGACTCTATAGCCGATTGCAGCTGCTGTCTGAAAACCTTGCACTCATTGGTGTCATGAGAAGTTGCATTGTGCCACTTGCAATATTTCATCTTCTTCAACTCTTCGGCCGATGGGATCACGTGATTAGGGGACAGCTTAATCTGACCTTCCTAAAGTAGAAAGTCAAATATCCTACAGGCCTTGGTGGTGTCGAATGCGAACTTTTCTGGTTCTTTGTGACCAAAAGGGCAAGACATCGGCTTCTTATTCTTCACCCACTCTGCCAAGCCGATGACTGGTTCCTCATCAGAATCTGAGCTCGTTGCCTCATACACGAATGATACCTTCTTGTTCCATGCCCTCTTGGGCTCAAAAGGCTTGATATCTTGATCAGAGATTCTCTGCACCAGGTGACTTAAGCTTTCAAACTCCTGAGATGCATATTTGTCCCTTATGTGCGGCAACAAACCCTAGAAAGCCAAATCGGCTAGCTGCCGATCATCCAAAACTAGGTTGTCGCATTTGTTCTTGACCTTCCGTATCCTCTACACAAAACTCTCCACCGATTCATCATTGCGTTGCCTTAGTTTGACCAAATCGGTAATCTTCTTCTCATGGACCCCAGAAAAGAAGTATTTGTGAAATTGTTTCTCCAGATCGGCCCAAGTAATCACTGAGTTGGGAGGCAATGATATAAACCAGGTGAAAGCCGATCCAGACAATGATGATGAGAATAAGCGAACCCTCAACTCGTCCCTGTTACCAGCTTCTCCACATTGGATGATGAACCTGTTGACGTGCTCCACAGTTGACGTGTCATCCTGCCCAGAAAACTTAGTAAAATCCGGTACCTTGTACCGATGTGGAAGCGGGATCAAATCATATGCGAGAGGATACGGTGTCCGATAAGAGTAAGTATTGACTTTGGGTTTTATCCCAAATTGGTCTCTCATCACTTCAGCAATCTTATCGGCCCAATAAGCATCGGCATCTTGCCGATGGGGCGGTTGCGGATCAGGCACCTGCTGGTAAGCTTCCACGTGTCGGTGTGGCGCACGATCTGCATGAAACATCGGGTTAATCATCTGACCCCCAATCTGTGGACCACCAAGCTGCTGCCGCCAGTCTGTTGTACGCCGACCTGCTGCCCAAGATTCATTGGCTGGTTCGGAATCCCCTGATTCTGGAATCCAGGATAGATCTGGCCTTGTTGGAACCCTGTAGCCTGATGATTCTGTTGGGGTGTTTGTGGAAAGACTTGCTGCCCAAGCCATCCATTATTAGCGTTCATCGGCACAGGCCCTGCCGATGACTGGTAATTGGGCATTATCATTGAACTGACATACCCTGGTTGGATCATAGACCTCTGTTGCATCAGCATTGAGTCTGCCGATGCGTTAGGCATCTGGAACGTTGGAGCTTGAGAATTCCTAGTATAAGGTCTTGCGGTAGTAGTTGTGGTATACTGAGGACTCTGATTCATCGGCATGTTTGGGGGTGCCGATGTCATATGAGCCTTGCCCCTCACATCGGTCGTCTGCGACGTACCCGGTGTTAACTCTGGAGGCATGCCATAACCCCACCAGTTAGGAGGAGGAGTCAATCCTGACATTGCCGATGCCAACAGATCTGTAGCAAGTTTAATCTATCCATCTAAAGTTTGTGGATTGGTTGTCATCGGCGTAGATTGTGCATTAGTGACTCCCACCGTGCTTGGCGGAACAGGAATTTCCATGCCCGCAGCGGCCGTAGCGGCCGATGGAGCTGTGACCCCTGGTGACGTTGGTTGGTGATAAGTGGGGCCCACATAATCTGGTGGCAGCTGTCCTTCTTTGAAAGTTCTTGCCATGACATTGAAAACCGTGTTAGACAGTACACCAGCTTGGTTGATCAAAGCACGGTTGATAGCGCTGTCAACCATCTCTTGAAGCTTGCCAGGATTGGCTTCAAAAGTAACCTGCCGCGGTGCCGGCAGTGCATCCTTCTGGATCACCTCGCCACTCCTGTTCATGCTGAAGGACCGTAGGCATTGCTCCTTGTAATCCTCCATGGCCTTAGCAATAGCTTGCTTCTGCTCATCCTTGAGATTGGCTTCCGTTACAGGGATGATGTTTTCTTGATCAAACTCGGAAGTCGACATGTTGATCTTGATCTTGAATCTGGTCCCACCGGGCGTGCCAAAAGATGTGTTGGTGCAAAAGCTGATATGCAAACACAAAGGGCTAATACCCGATTTAAACGTTAAGGCGTGCCAGCCGATTTGACCTTACTATCGGCAAAGGTGGTAACTCGAATACTTTGGTCCTGACAACAGCGATGCGCCCAGATGCCACGGCCAAGAGGTATTCACGCAGAACTTGAGAACACGCCAAGCTTAAGTCGACGAATTCCTAAGAACTCGTAATAAAAGGAAAAAGGTATGACGAAGTCGTCGAAAAAGTAGATGCTTATAATATAAATAAAAAACGTGTGTTTGATTGATTGATATCTGTCTCATTACAAAGCCGTACGGTTTATATTTATACCCTGCTCAAAGAGCTACAACCAGACACGACTAGAACTCGAATTCCAAATTACACAGAATCCATATACAAAACGATTTGAATAACTAAGGAAAACATAAAACTATCCCCCCGTGACAAACTGAAACACCTCCACAAGCCGATCGGCAGCTTCCAGACTCTTCCTCCATATTATCGGCAGATTCCCTCGTCGTAGCCATCGGCACAGACACATCACCACCTATGGACTTAGTCATGTTCAACAGCCCCTCCATCGGCAACTCATCCTACAGATCAAGCAACACCATTTCATCTTGCCGATCCACACTTTATCGATCATGGACACGTACCCAAAAACGGTGTCAACAGTGTCTTTTATGTTTTACTAGACAGGTAAGTCTAGCTGAGTACATTCTCGTACTCAAGGTTTATTTCCCACCTGTTGCAGATGACATCTTTTATGACGGCTTCAGCAAGACCTGTCTCCATCCCGCTGGGGATGAGGACTAACCATTGCGCACGGTTCTCTAACAACCTCGTACCTGTTGCTTTTGGAAGGATGGTGTATACTCTGGCAGTAACTTGAACTTATGAACTGGACTTTGGAAAGTGCGTGTGTAACTATTTTGCTTCCGCTACTTCGAACAAGTGTTGTAATAACTTAATACTCCGATGTGGTGCCGCTTCGACGGCAATGAATGACTATGTAACATTCACTATGTTTATGTTGAACTATTACGATCTTGGTTTGTTACAAGTTGGTTTGAAATCCTTCGTGGTTTCAGTTGACTACCGGGATTATATGGGCTCAAGTTTGGAAACTTGATTGCTTGTCGATCGTTTCTACACTTGAACTCTTATAATTTGGTCGGTTCCGTGACATTAATGAGGTTGGTACATGCCAAGTGATGGAGCAAGTGATGATCATGGTGATGATGGTGATGACCACAAGGTGATCAAGTGCTCAACTTGGAAAAGAAGAAAGAGAAAAACAAAACCCTATGGAGATCAAGGCAAAGGTATTGCTTAGGGTTTTGGTTTTGGTGATCAAGACACCATAGAGGGTGTGATCACATTTAGGATAGATAGCCGTACTATAAAGAGGGGAATTCTTTGGCTAAGCGGTTATCGAGTGCCACTAGGTGTCATTGTTCATGTGCATGCATTTAGAACCTAGTGAGCTAACTTAACTTCTTCAAAGAAAATGATTGTGAAAACACTAACACACGTGCACTTGTTGGTACACACTTCGTGGTGTTGGCACACTTTGAGAAGGAGGTGGAGTTTGAAGGGTTGAGAGAGGATGGGTTCCTCTCTCCCTCTTGCCGAGCTTGCGAGGCAGGATTCGGCGCTTTTCGAGAAAATGAAGTGCATATTTTCTATTGTGCTGGTGGGAAAATTGGAGAAGTCGTGGGAGTGTTTCTCGCTGAGGAACACTCACCGGACGCTGATTCAGAAGCACCGGACGCTGTTCCTGTGCGTCCGGTGAGTAGGCAGCCTGACTCGGTTAGGGTTAGGCACCGGACGATAGGCACCGGACGCAGCTTGGAGCATCCGGTGGTTAGCATCCAGTGTGCGGGCGTTTTGCGACCCTTTCTGCGCATGGGTCCGGTGAGCACCGGACGCTACCGGTGCTTAGCATCCGGTGACCCGCACGTTTGCGGAACTCTCTGCGCATGAGTCCGATGTGCACCGGACGCGTCCGGTGCCAACTTGCTCAGCGTCCGGTGCTCTGCAGGTTACCGTTAGACTCTGACACACGGCTGACTTTGGAGCACCGGACGCAAGTGTTGAGCGTCCGGTGCCCCTTTAAAAGCGTCCGGTGACCCCGTGTGTTGCCCAGTGAAAGAGCCAACGGCTCTATTTGTTTGAGGGGATATAAATATGTGTTTGGCCGGCTTAGGGCTCACCCTCTGGACATTCTAACATACTTGACATCCTTGTGAGCCTAAGCAAACACCTCCCACTCATCTCCTTCATAGATTATACATCTTTGTGTGATTGAGAGTGATTCCAAGTGCATTTGCTTGAGTGATTGCATCTAGTGGTACTTGGGGATCGTTCTAGCTGCGGTTTTCTTGTTACTCTTGGTGGTTGCCGCCACCTAGACGGCTTGGAGCGGCGGAGGAGGATTGGCACGAGATGGTGATTGTTCGTTGCCATCTCCCGGTGATTGTGAGGGGTCTTGTACCTTCCCCGGCGGAGAGCCGAAAGGTAACTCTAGTGGATTACTCGTGTCACTGAGTTACCTCACTGGTGGGTAGGTTCTTGTGGTGTCCTAGTGAGGACGAGGTTCGTGCTACACCTCTTAGCCACCGAACCACCAAGTGTTGCTCGACACAATGGGGACGTAGCGTGCCGGCAAGCACGTGAACCTCGAGAGAAAATCGTGTGTCTCCATTGTGATTGTACTTTGGATTTCTCCCAGTGATTGGACTTCATATTATTGATTGATTCATCCCCTCTACGCGGTGGTATAAAGATCAAACATTCTCTCTTACTTTCTTGGAAACTAGAGTAGCTTACTTACTTGTATAGAAACTTTAGGTAGTTCTCTAGTGTAAATAGTGTCATAGCTCTTGTGTGCCTAGTGATCTTAACAACTAGAATTGTTGGATAGGTGGCTTGCAAACACCCCTTTAGAGCTAGATCAAAAAGCTTCGCTTTGTTATTTACTAACCTCTTGCTCTAGTGAGTTTGTAGAATTTTAAATAGGCTATTCACCCCCCCTCTAGCCATATTAGGACCTTTCAGCCCGCCCTCCCCCCTTGGGCGCCCGCCCTGGCCTCGGGGCCAATCACAATCAACTTCGCGGATTATGCTCCACCAACCTAAAGGATCAAGGAAAACCGTGCGATCAATGTCGGTTTGATCTGACAGCCCAAATTCACTTGAAAGGACTATATAATCAAGGCCTGTCCACCCCAGGGGGAAGAGGAGAAATCATTATCTGAGGTAGCCATCAAAGTTAGGGTTTAGAACTTCTCTCCCACAGAGAATTAGAATTAGCTACTCCCTAATCCTTCAAGTTTAGAGGATTGATTAGATAGAATTAGAGAAGTAGAGCCTAGTGCTCTGGATTCGGATCTTCATCAATAAAGATTGGTATTATTTCATATCTTTCTCTACTGCTTTATTCTAATTGCATTATGTCTCTATTTATTATGCTCTTAGTTTGCTCTAGTTCTATATTTGATATAGTTATGATTGATAATGAGTTTATGTATAAATTTGCAAAGCGCTTAGCTCTTAACACGTGGGAGTTAAGTGGTAGATCACATGTAGGCGTGGTGCTTAGATGTTATTTACCTGCAAATGTATCCTATTGGCCGGGTCGTGTGGTAGTTCGCGATAGTGACAGCTTTGTTGATTCTTATATAGTCCACCCTCCGTTGATAGGACAGGCAGAATTTGTATTGTGGAGTAAGTCTTGCGATGCTCTGATTTACTTTAACAATGTTCCTTATACATGAATGAAGAGTCTTTTATGCTATATATGATCTTGTAGATAACTAGAGTAGATTGTGACTTAGTAGATAGTAGATGACTTAGAATCCATTCTCTAGCTAATCCGACGTCACCTTACATATATGAGTAGTCTATTTTCTAATCGCTGTGTTATTTACCCATGCGCTTATATTTCATTATCATTATTATGGCTTACCCCCCTACAAAAATAAGTGACTGTGTGACGAGCTTCTCATTAGTAATCATGTTCTTGCAAGTTTATCTCTAGTCTATGCCTTGATAGATTTTATCTTTATTCCCTTTGTTTTCTTAAGCAAAATTATAAATAACGATACCTAGAATACTTTTCCTGGTGAAATGCTACAATGAGGTATTTTATCTGTGCGCTTGCGGATAGAATAGATTATTTTCTAGAGAGCCTTTACATTCATAAATACCTTTGTACACTCTGGCACCATGTTGGGGATGACAACCTAGTATTCAAGTGGTGTTAGTAAGTGTCAACAACAATCACGACAAAAGAGTTATGCCGACAAGAGAAGAAGGCCACTTGAGTTTAAAGTGGGTGACTATATTTACCTCAAAGTTACGCCAATGAAGAAAGTTAGCGTTTTTGAGTTTGAAGCAAGCTTGCACCTAGATACGTGGGGCCGTATCAGATACTAGAATGGAAGGGCCCTGTGGCCTACAAGATTCAGTTACCTGAGGAGTTGAAAGTACCGTGTGTCACAGCTACAAAAATGTTTGAAAGTACCTGAGCAAAGGATCGAACCTCGAGGAATCAAGATAAAGGTAGATTTGGAATATAAGGAGCAACCAGTGAGTATCGTAGATACCAAGGAGCGGGTAACCTGGAATAGAGTTGTCAAAATATATAAGGTGGTGTGGAGTCATCACAATGATAGAGATGCCACCTGGGGAACCGAGGATTACCTAAAAACAGTTTACCCAAAGTTTCATAAGAAATGGTTACTAACCCAAAATCTCGGGACAAGATTTCCCTAAGGGGGGAAGGGCTGTAACACCCTAGGTGTTAAGCATGCACTTAGTCTCATAAACTCTCTCATAAGCATTCTCATCAAGCATGGCATAAGCATAACATCACATGAGCATAGAAGTAATTCAAGTATGATTTCATGTGCTTGATTTACATGACTTAAATATGATAAAAATAGTATGCTTGCTTCCAAATTTCTTGAAATGACCAAAATAGATTGAAATATGTTTTAGAAGAATTAAGAATAATTTTGTGAAATTTTTGGAGCTATAGAATTTGAGAAATGGATTTTATACAAAAAGCCCCAAAATGAATTTATTCAAAACCTAGAACTAGTTTTGAGTGGTATTTCAAATTCTATTGGGAATTTGGAATTTCAGCTTGAAACAAAGTTGTAGAACTTTTTATTTAGAACAACTTTTGTTTTGGGGGCCAGAGCTGAAAAAGGATTTAAATTTGTCAAAATGAGTTTGGAAAATTATTAGAGAAAAGAAATTCAAAAAAAAAGAGGAAATGGGGGTTGGCGCTGCTGGGCCAACCCGCCTCCCTTTCGGCCCATCCAGCCGCGCGGCCCAGCCTCCCCTCCCCTCTCCCGCGCGCGGACGCACCTGCCTTGCTCCACCCGGCGCCGGCCACGTGGCGGCCGTACGCCGGCGTCGTGGACACGCCGCTCGGCCGACCGCCTTATCCCGGTCGGGACGCCACCCCGCGCCCCTAGGCGCGCCATTCTGTCCCCCCCCGCTCCCTCTCCTTCTCCGCCCGCGAGCGTAGCAGCAGCAGCAACCGCCACGGCGCCATTGCCGGCCGATCTCCGCCGCTCGCCACAGGCCGCGTTAGTGGCCCGTTCTCTGCGCCAAGACCACCGCCGTGTTCGCCTTCGCCGCGGTAAGCCCCTACGCGCGCTCTACCAAGGTGAAAACCCTCCGTGAGCCCGCAATCTCTCGCTGGAGCTCGCCCGACCTCGTCGGAGTGCTCCGCCGCGTCGAAGCCTTCCCATTTCTACCCCGTTTCGCTTGTTCTTGAGCGCGTTAGGTTCGGAGCGTGGCGAGAAAGCTTAGACGGTACCCCGCACTCGCTCTACTCCGCCGGAGTGGCCTAGCCACGGCGAGCAGCGCCGCCGTGCCGCCATGCACGCCAGCAGGGGTGCTCCGGTCGTCCTCCGGCCAAACCTAGGGCACCCTCGGGTGCGACTCGCTGCGGGGAACACGTTGGTGCTCACCCCGTGGCCGGAGACCTCACCGCCGACGAGATCCGCTCGTCGGAGGTGCTCTCCCTCTCGGTCATGCTGACTAGTGGGGTCGGGGGCCCACTGTCAGCCGCAGGGGGACCGAGGCGGGTAGAGATCCGGGTGTTCCTAGCGTTTTTCATTCCGGATTTGAAATGGTTTTTCAAAAAATGTTTTCCAGAAAATGTTTTAAATTGTATTAAATCTATATCTTGAGATCCATGGCTCCAAAATTGGTGAAATAAATTTTGATGTGCTCTATAATTCCAGATCTATAGTTTGCAGTGGTTGCATGTCATATTTGAACAACTTTTCTGTACAAATATATTTAATACATGTTTTTGCTGAAAATTGGAAAATGCATAGTAATTAAAATATAACTCAGAAAAATATGAGACTTGTTTTTTTTGGATCTGAATGGATGATTAGTCTTTGGGAAAAATATGTCAGATATTAATTGTTGCATAAATTAATTTATGATGATTTAAATGCTTGCATGGCAGTGGTTTATGATTTTTAAGAAATAATTGGATCATGCAATTAATCTGGAAATTTTTGTGGGAGTTTCTTATGTTAACAAGTAATTTATAAAAATATGAAATCTGTTGTTTGACACTTAGGCAACAGTAGGGTATTTATACTTAATTATATTGAGTAATCTCGTAATTTTTGTAGGACAAACTAAGTGTCCAAATATTATGAAAAATTTATGGTAGACTTTATGGTTGACCAGTGATCTACTGTAATTTTTATGGAATTTATTGATAAACAGAAATATATGCTACTGTTGTAGGTCCAATAATAATTAAAATAAATTATTAATTGTTATGCATAAATTAAATGGAATGAAGGGGCGTTTGGTGTATCTTTGAAGCATCATGTTAGTTTGCTGGTTAACCATGAAAGCAACTTGTAGAAGAGAATGCAATAGATGCTTAATTTGAGTACAAGTTCTTGGATGATGTTGACTACCTTGTAGAAATAACCACCTATGTAATCTATGCACCATGTCATGATCATCTGGTACCCACTTGCATAAGCATTGCACCCCGGGCATCTCGCACTCCACTCATGAGCACACATGCATCATACAGGGTCACAGGAGAACGAAGTGGAACTCGAGGAACAGGAGGAAACCTCGGAGTAGGAACTTCAAGGAGGACTAGAGCTGGGAGAAGAGCTACAGGAGTGCCCGGACCACAAGCCGAGCACGTTTGAGAAAGGCAAGCCCAAGAGCATTCTAAGTCTCCCTATTCTCGCTAACTTAATTAGTATATCATGCTTGTTCTACTATGTTGCATTTAAGTGATAGGAATTGCTTGATACCGTTGATGCATACTTGCTCCTTGATATCACCACTTGTTTATCTACCTTGTCCTATGTAGATAGGCTCGGAGTCTATGCTTAGCTTGCTTAGTACGGTAGAAGTCGGGTGATTTCCTGTCACCTGCGAGATATAGGTGGACACCTGTTTGATTAGCTGTTAATGCTATGAGAAAAAGTAACCAAGTGTGGGATTGAACTTGAGACCGGGCAGGGTCTTATGGTAGGGTTGACCGTAGTGCCCCTGCCCGTGTCAATTAAGGACCGATCGTTGACGGCCCTCTTGTCATGTTGAACGCATGCCCCATACTTAGCTGGAAGGATAAGTCGTTCCTACCGCGAAGCCTGAGCACTATCCGGGCCGGGAACCGGCCCGATGTACGCGATGTATTGGTGATGGTTGAGGAGAACGACGAGGGTGCGGCGCGCAACCTTGGTATACCTTGGATACCTCGGTCGCCGGAACTGTCCTCGGGTACGGGCGGTGCCTGTCGAACCCGCGAATTGGTCCTGGATAGTGCAATACGGTGATCTGTAGCTCACTTGATCAGTGAGTGTGGTTTGTGTGGGAAATAACTCGCCAGCTGGTCAGAAATCGATTCGAATCGCCATCGCTCCTGGATAGTGAGCACTTGACATGAGCCCTGTCCTCGTAGTAAGGACTATGGAACACTTGGGTTATGATGAAAAATGATTTATGAATGCTATGATGAGGTACCATCATATCACCACACTTGTTTGAAATAGTACAGGTGCAAATCTAGCTGATAGGTAATAATACCTAACCTGAGCTAATTAAAGAAAAGAGGGTTTTATCAGGATGTATTCTAGTGGATAGTGCTTTTATGCAAAAGGTCTCAGTTACCCCCACCATACAGCCTTCATGATCCTTGAAGAGTCTTTATTTTTGGTTTCTGACGGGTAAGTCTAGCTAAGTACATTCTCGTACTCAGGGTTCTATTCCCATGTTCATTTGCAGATGGGCAGATGTACTATGGTTATTGCATTCTCTGCTTGTACCAAGCAATGGGTGATGACTAGACCAAGGGCGATGGTCACTCTACCTCCTCTTTTGCTTTTGTGGAAATGACCGAACTACGGCACTGTATCAGACTAAATGTGTGTGTTATTTTCAAACTATGAAGCTTCCGCTACTTGAGAACCTGGTTTGTAATAACTTTAAGTAACTCCGATGTGTGTGATGAATGATGCGGACTGGATGTAATTGTGAATGGTAACCGCTGAACTTATTACGATCTTGGCTATATGTACGATTTGTGCTTTGAAATCCTTCGAGATTTCACAGACTACCGGGATTATATGGGCTTAAGCTCGATGGTTCGACTGTGCAAATGGTCACCATTAGGCTTAATCTCTTATAATTTGGGCGGTTCTGTTACAGAAACATCCTTTGCCATGCTGCTATGTTGGTTATCCCTACCTTTGGGGCATGCTCAATTCGTTAAATACTAATCACACTACTTCATCTCCACTTGAGTAGATCTCTATAAATGCTCTCATGCTACCTTTATTTGCTTTAGTATATGTCTAGGTTTGGAGTAGTTTCATTTCTCTCTTAATTAAGCATGGTGCTTAGTTTAGGAATGATGATCTTACTTCCGAGGGATTTTAAATTAAGCATGGTGCTTAGGTTAAAATGCCCTCCTAAATCAAATTAGACATGGTGTCTAGGTTGATTTTTGAGCTGATAGCATGCTATAGTAGATATTAGATATTTTGTTGGACTAACCCCTGCAGGAAAAATTTTCAATATCGACCTGGGAAGTCCTGAGATAAACTCACATTGGAGACAAAGAGAGAGACACATAAAGTTCAACAATTTACATAAGGAAGACATAGCTCACAAGAGGTGATCCATGGAGGGTGCCACAAACACGATGCACAACCGCTAAGAAAGGAAAGCTTCCACAAGGTGATACTGTACCATCACTCTTCAAGTAAGGTAACATCTTAAGGTACTTGACTATCACTTTTATAAGCTTCTCCTTGGTTCTGGCGTTCACATGAATAAAAGAGACAAACATGTATGATTTACAACTCTATATTAACCAACCCAATCGATTCAATATGTTTAGTCCTTCCACCATTGTGATCCCACACTCCTAATCATATGAGCTAAAATGATGCACACTCAATCTTTGGAAGATATATAAAAAAATAACATAAATATAGATAGATTATCTTTCCATTAGGTTGAGCGATCTGATCTGACAAATGTTTTAAATGCTACACTCATGATCTTATTATCCATCAACTTTGTCTTGCTCACTATGCTTAAGGTTAGAGAAGAACAAATACACTTTTGGTTCTGTTGGTGTTTTCCACCAACAGGGCCCATGCACTTGATCTCTGCCTTGTCTCTATGAGCAGGTACACTTCGAGCAAAATATGAAGGAGTTTTACAACTCCCATAATCCACCAAGTGAAGAACCTAGATCTACGAGCACAAACACACTGGAGATACTGGACAATCAGGCAATCACGGCCCTGAGATGCTTGAGGACGTAAACTACATCAACAACAACAACAACAACAACTACTACTACTACTACAACCGTCCTCAACAAAATCAAGGTTGGAATGAACAGAGGCCTAACTACTCAGGTAATTATCTAGGTAATAATTCTTACAATAATAATAATAATAATTTTCTACCTCTGAGAGAGTTAGTGTCTAATCAAGGAAACCTAATGGATAACCTATCTAAGAAATTGGCATCTAATGATAAAATGTTAGAAAATATAAAGAATGGACAATTTCTCTACTGCCATCAAGAATCAAATTAGCTTTAATAAAATGATTGAATCTCAGTTAAATCAAATAGCTACTGCTGTTCCTGCTACTAACCCCGGTATACCATCACAACCGGAAGGATTAGAATCTGCAAATCTTATAGACATGTTTGATGTACGTAACTACTGGAGTAGCCCCATTGTGGAAGTAATTACTGACCTTCTGCCGGTCAAGAGAGGCGATCTAGGATGCCCCGTCATCCCGATCTCCATCGGCATGGTGGACTTCCCAGAAGCACTCTGCGACTTTGGCTCCAGTGTCAACATTATGCCCAGGGTACTCTATGAAAAATTCTTTACACATCCTTTAGTAGAAACAACAATGTGTTTGTAGCTTGCAGATCGGACACTAAGTTTCTCAAAGGGAATATTGAAGAACCTCTGCGTCCGAGTTGGTACCTTGTACGCCCTAGGAGACTTCGTGGTGATAGAGACTGGTACTGATGAGAGGGCACCCATCATCCTAGGGAGGCCATTCCTGAATACCTCGGGAGCTGTCATCTATGCTAGTGCTGCCAAGATCAGTTTCTACATCATGGGGAGGAAGGAGACGTTTTCCTTCAAGAACAAGACTACACAAATTTCAGAGCAATCCCGACATGAACCAAGGAAGAGGACCAACAGGAGGAACAAGAACAAGAAAATGTGGACCGAGTCAGCTAAGATGGTCACTGCAGTTCAAGAGGTCAAGATCGTCGACTTAAGTCACCGTTTTTGACCAAAAAGGACGACCCAGGTATGCCAAGCATCCAGTGCTCCATTAATGGATACAACTTCCAGAAGACGCTTTGTGACACCAGGTCAGGCGTTAACATAATGGCCGCAGCCACCTATCAGCTCCTGTTCGGAACCATGCCCCTAAAACCGACATACCTTCAGCTCCAGATGGCAGATCAGACATTCGGAAAGGTTGAAGGTATTGTAACTGATGTCCCTGTCAAAATAGACGATCCACCAATCATCCTTGAGAGACCGTTCCTCAGCACCGTTAAAGCAATCATCTACATTGGAACCGGAGAAGTCCACATGAACTTCCCCTCTGAGAAGGTACACCGCTATTTTACTGACCCTAACTATATAGTTGAAGACTCTAAGCAGGACAGGACAAGAAGAAGACGACGTAATCGCAACCAGAGGAGGCGTCGCTGGAACCACCGACTACGCCATCCAGCGAATCCCAGGACGACTAAGAAAATAGAGAGTCCCGTTCGGAGGACTTAAAAACACAGAACGCCTTGCCAAGAGGTAAACTTGGTAGTTATCCTTTTCCCTTCAATTATTTAAAATAGTTTGCTTAGTTAATCAGGTTCATATCATATCGAAAAGAAAATAAAAATGTTAAAAATAGTATGCCCCATGTGAATATGCTCATGGCATAAAACCCATAAGTACATTCACTGTGGCGGCGTAAATTTAAAATAAATATATTCCTGTCCTATAAAAATAAAAATAAAAAAAATTATGATCCTACTAAAGAGAGTAACATTTATTGAGGAGGCTCAACATGATAAAGACTAGATATTTATGCTAACACTTAACTAGTTCCACAAAGCATTGTTGTCTATTTGAGCTCCACAGAATTCAAGGATCAAAGAAGACTAGTAGACGGAGGACATCCTAATTGCTGTCAGGGTGCTGCCAACATTCAAATACACCTCCACCACCTGCTAGCTACATCAGAATAAATTACGTCAAAATCAAACTTGGGGGAGAGCACTCCCATTTATCCAGGTAATTGTTCTACTCACGTTTATACTTTACTCAAATATAAAAAGATGCATAATCATAAAAATCCAAATAAAGATTTTGTGCTTATATATATCTTTGCTTAGTTTGCTAAATAAATAAATAAATAAAGTTTGCTATGAACCCTCATGATAAGCTCTCACATGGAAATGATGGATAGTTGCTTTGCCATGACTAGTTCTCAAAATTGAAATCTCTCTCAAGTTTAGGCATCACTATTATGAATTAAGATTTGCTCTAAACCTAAACTTGTGCGAAGAGTACTTGATCTAAAGTCTAAGTCGTTAACGGATACGACATGGGAAGATTGAGCTACTGTTTATCTATTCCTAGAGATGCTAGAATTCTGGAGAATTTTATCTTTAAAAATCTTTAAAATGATGCATGCTGAGTTCTTGTATGATGAGAGTTTAAAGTCCTACCACAGCCATATATACATGCTTACACTACTAGATTCGCCCAGAATTTCAACGCGCCTAAACTATGGCAAAAGCGCCACAAACGTTGTAATAACCGGAATGGCAACGCGCGAAAAACGTTGTGGGGTGTTGCAAGACAAACTGTGGCAAGAGGCTATCGCAACGCTTTTCTGGTTAGTGTTGCAAATGCAGTAGTTATATCGCAACACTTGTGGCATTGTAATCTGTGTTGTTGCTACATTTTTTGGTGTGGTAACAGCAGCTAAAACAATGCTTGAGGTGTTGCTAGAACATGTAATTGCAACATGGCCATGTCGTAGCAACTGGTGCAATAGCAACGATTAGTGCGGGTTGCAAAACAATTTATTGCCACACTCGGCATTTCGTTGTTATACTTAACTTTGGTATTGCTACGTAGAACTGGTATGGCAAGTCAGGTTTTATCACAACACCATGAAATGGTGGCAACATGTTGATTTGCCACGCTCTAGATTTCGTCGCTATAAGTGAGTTTGTTATTGCTACGTAGATATGGTGTGGCAAGTCAAGTTGTATAACAACACCAACAAATGGTTGCAACATGTTGATTTGCCACGCTCTGGATTTCGTTGCAATAACTGTCTTCATAATTGCTACACATAAAATTGGCAGCTACATGGGCATATGCTATTACTACGATTAGTATGCGTTGCTATAGTATGTGTGTTTCCTCATTAAATCTGGTTGCAAATACTCAATTTAACAATGTTGTTTGATTGGTAGCACCAAGAATTATTCTTGCACCATTTAATAATGCAGAAAACAATATTAAAAATAGGTAGATCATGAGATTACAGCCACTTAATGACAAAAACAACCATTCATTAAATACACAACCCAATGTAAAGTATGTAGTATCACAAAGATAAATGCTCTCCTCAAGACTTTCGAAGATAACAAAACAAAGTTTAAATTTGCTTCATTCATGACATCTCAAACTTGAAGCACCACATTGTCTATCAGCTTCCTACTAGAAGTGGTAGAACACTATTGGGTATTCTTAACATCATTATTAAAAGTAGACTAAGTTCTAAATCTAGCAACGGTGCCAAAAATGCCAAACCTATCCCTCACACCACTTAAGCCAAGTTGTCATCCCCAGCATGACATGAGAGATGCGGTATTGAAATATGCAATTGCTCTTCTAAATAAATAATGAATGGGATCTGCAAGCGCACAGATTAATACCGATGTAGCATTTTAACCGGGAAGTATTCCAGGTATCGTTATTTATATTTTTACCACTGGGAAGGGATTAGCAATCATCACTATTGATTATAGAATAGAATATGAGATTGAGCATCTATCATTGCATGTATAATTGAGAACATTATATCTAACTCTTCATACAGGGATAAGTGTCACATAAAAGATATATGAAATAATAATAGTGACAAGGATAATTAGTCTGATCTAGCCACATAATAAATATGATAAGCACCTCAATTAGATACTCTAGAAAGTCATTAGCATGGTATTAGAACGAACTACAAGAATATTCCCTAAGTTATTCTTAACTATATAGTGTAGCATTATCATAATTAGTGCAAGCATACTTAGCAATCATTGCGAGACAAGACTACGCCCATGCATAGTGATATTAGCAAGGAATATGAGAAACATAGCAATCACTCCCCTGTAATAATGTTGCTCTGCCAGCCCAATACACGAGAGGGGGACTATATAAGAATCAATGAAGCTGTCACTATCACGAACCACCCCTCGATCTGGCATATTGGGTACAATCGCAGATAAATACGGTATAAGCACCACGCCTACACAATATCTATCATTTACCCATGGATCCGATGGATAAACGCTATACGATCCTAAGCATGTATATAGATCGTATCTAACTAAGCCAAGTACATAACTATGATAAACTAAGAACAATATAATCTTGAATATAAACAAGTAGAGCAAAGTCATAAGCAATATATTGAAGTATAACAAAGTCATATTCATAATATTGAAGAACAAAGATAATTAGAAAGTAATTAGAAGCACAATTAGAGAATTATCAAGAATCCTCCTGACAGATCCGGAAACCAATCGAAGATTGACTCCTTCTAGTTCTAATCCTATGTAGTTATGCTAATCTAGATGTCTAATTGATGTGGTGGCTCTAATCTTGATCAGAGGCTTCTTCTCCCTTGATGGAACAATGAATTAGGGTTGAGAGGCTCTCTCCTCCAGGGGCCAGGGGGTCTGGTTTTATAGTCCCTCCAAGTGAATATGGGCCCTTGGATCAAACCGACATAGACTGTATGGTTTAGATTCATCCTTTAAGTCGGTGGAGATCTCCCGCAAAGCAGAGTCCTGATTGGACTCCTGGAGGGGGCGGGCGCCCAGTAGGACAGGGCGGGCGCCCTGTCTCTGGCCCCGTTTCGCCTCCGCTTCGGTCTTGTGGCTTCTGGAGTCTTCTAGATGTAAGATAATTGCGCAGCACGTTAATATCTTTACGTAATCCCGACATGTGGGCCTTTCTTCCATATTTCCTGATAACCCCCTGCAGAAATAGACAAACACCAAAACTCGTGGAATTCTGTCAGATAAAACCCTAAGTCTGGATCTTGATTTTATTTAGATCCTTTTCTTTATTTATTTGATAATTAAATTTGATACTTAAGGACCGTCAACAAACTCCCCCAAGCTTACCTCTTGCTCGTCCCTGAGCAAGGATAGACTTAGCTATGGATCATAAGTTGTTGCAATATCTTTTAAAAATTTGATGGTACACATGCTTTTTAAATAAGATCTCATCTCTAAGTTAGAGTAAACTGTCAAGATTTAAAACTTACTTACTTTACCTTCACCATGGGACTTGTAACTGTCACTTCTGTCTTGAGTGGTTAAAAGATAGAACAGTCTAGCCAAGTGCCATGTCTCTTATTCTTGATCAGCTATAGCTCTGGGATTTTTGCAGATTTTCAAATAAAACTCAGAGATTCCTTGTATGATTCTCTCAGGTCTCTCTTTTGTGGTATTTTTGGATCCTTACCAAGGCATTGATGGTATATACCTTCTCTCAAGATATGTAGTATTTGTGGTATGAGGCATAGTGACATTGCCTTCTCTCTCACCCTACTCTAATAAGCTTTAATATCT